>NC_041392.1:203211915-203212332 GCF_002162155.2 Triticum dicoccoides
CTAAGTTCTCCCACTTAGAGACTTAGCTGCAGTCAGGCACTCGCCTAAGTTTGAAAAATCCTACTGAGTGGAGAGCAATCCTCCCGCTCGGAGGCTTAGCTGCAGTCCAGTACTCGCCTAAGTTCTCCCACTTAGAGACTTAGCTGCAGTCGGGCACTCGCCTAAGTGTTTAAAAATCCTACCGAGTGGCGAGCCAGACTCCCACTTGGGGGCTTAGCTGCAGCCCAGTGCTTGCCTAAGTGTTTAAAAATCCTACCGAGTGAGAGCAAACCTCTCACTCGGGGGCTTAGCTGCAGCCCAGTGCTCGCCTAAGTTTGAAAAAATCCTACCGAGTGGAGAGCAAGCCTCCCACTCGGGGGCTTAGCTGCAGCCCAGTGCTCGCCTAAGTTTGAAAAAATCCTACCGAGTGGAGAGCAA
>NC_041392.1:203212387-203242388 GCF_002162155.2 Triticum dicoccoides
AGTTCTCCCACTAGGAGACTTAGATGCAGTCCAGTACTCGCCTAAGTTTGAAAAAATCCTACCGAGTGGAGAGCAATCCTCCCACTTGGGGGCTTAGCTACAGTCCAGTACTCGCCTAAGTTCTCTCACTAGGAGGCTTAGCTGCAGTCCAGTACTTGCCTAAGTTTGAAAAAATCCTACCGAGTGGAGAGCAATCCTCCCACTCGGGGGGCTTAGCTGCAGTCCAGTACTCGCCCAAGTTCTCCCACCAGGAGACTTAGCTGCAGTCTAGTACTCGCCTAAGTTTGAAAAAATCTTACCGAGTGGAGGGCAGTTGTCGGTGTCAAAACCGGCGGATCTCGGGTAGAGGGTCCCGAACTGTGCGTCTAGGCCGGATGGTAACAGGAGGCAGGGGACACGAAGTTTTACCCAGGTTCGGGCCCTCTCGATGGAGGTAAAACCCTACGTCCTACTTGATTAATATTGATGATATGGGTAGTACAAGAGTAGATCTACCACGAGATCAGAGAGGCTAAACCCTAGAAGCTAGCCTATGGTATGATTGTTGATGTGTATGTTGTATATTCTATCGACTAGCCTGGCCCTGGTTTATATAATGCACCGAGGCCTAGGTTAACAAGAGTCCTAGCCGAATACGCCGGTGGGGAGAAGTCCTTGTCTTGATCGCCAAGTCTTTGTGGAATCTTCCTTGTATGCGGCAGCTATCCGAACTGGCCCATGAGTATACGGCCATGGGGGGCCTCGGCCCAATCTAATAGATCGGGAGACGACATGGTGAGTACCCCCTAGTCCAGGACACCGTCAGTAGCCCCCTGAACCGGTCTTCAAGTTAGGGACGCTCCTCGATTCTTCCGAACTATTCTTCATCTTCGGTCGTCGGTCTTGAAAACTGGTTCAACAAATCTTCTTTATCTTCGATCTTGAGGATCGCCGAAATGCATTCGACGAGTTTACACGTCGGGTATCCGAGGAGCCCCTTTAAGTTTCCGGACTTTAACAATGCCTTGTTATTTTTATGCCACACCTCGGGTTTGAAGTTGTTCCCGGGCGGCAGCGTCCTCTTGCGTCCGAGCTCCAACGCCGAACTGTATTCAAGGTATCTTTTGCAACCGAGCACCAACGCCGGACCGCTTCCCAGCTCTAACGCCAGAATGTATCCGAGCTCCAATGCCGGACTATGTATCCGAGCTCCAACGTCGGACTGTATATCCGAGCTCCAACGTCGGACTGTATCTGAGCTCCAACGCCGGACTATATCCGAGGTGTCGTAAATCACCTTGGTTCAAAGAAGTTTGAAGGAGTTTAGCCGAGCTTAATGTCGGAAATGCCCTCTATGGAGCCAGCCACTAGCGCCCGAACTTTATGCCGGGCTGCTTCCGAGGTGGTGCACCACCCCGAATGTGGGCCGATTTTTGTGAATATTTTTTATTGGTGCAATTTATTCTCTGCCGAGATATATAGCCAGTAGCCCTCAAGGTGTGTATCGGTCTAAAACCCGAGATGCACCTGAAGGATGACGTAAGACCGCTGATCCCAGTAGCCGCTGAGACTCAGGTTGATTTGCAAAATCGGCCTGAGGATCAAGTCCAAGCTCGGCAGAATACTTCGGGACACTAAAAGCGGCGTGCTCAGTCCTCGAGACTCAGGTTGGGTGCGGCCGACCAACCTGAGGATCAAAATCTCCTCGGAAACTATATTGCACATAAAATTTTCTACATTGGACAAGCAATGTAGTAGCCCCCGAGACACTGGTCGGGTGGTAACACCAAATCAGGGGATCAATGTGCCCCTTTAATATTTGTAAATAATAAGCCCGAAGCCCAGTAGCCCCCGAGCCTTAATGCGGGCACGGGTGGCCGAATTAAGGATCAATATCCATAGTAAAATCACAATTTATGTGTAATGACTTTGTGTATCCAAGTACTTTACGTCATTAATGCTCAGATCCGCATTGTACAAAACTTTGTTGACCGACCATCGGCTTCCACCTCCTCGGCCAGTAGCCGAGGAGTGTTTGTCCTACTTTATAAAGCCTTTATGAGGGCAAAGATTTACAACAAACAAGGCAATCTGGCCATACGGCCTTATAAACAAAGGTACGTAGAGAGTTATATTACTATTTAACAGAAGAAATGTCTTCCAAAGAAAATAGTCCCGCTATCGGTTCCTTTATTTGGGTTGTCATGCTAAGCATGATCATTAAACCTCAGCTCTAATGTAAGAGCAAAATATTGAGGATTTAGTTTGGGAGGCCAGTTAATAGCCCCCGGTAGTGTTCGGCGACAGTCGGGGTCAAGCCGTAAACACTTCGGCCAATGTTCTAAACGGCCCATCATTTAACATAGTCATCGGATCACTAACCAGTTTACGCTTATTGTGAAAGTCAGTTTTTGGCTTTCTCCACTGAGGTGCTTAACCATGTGAGCTGGAAGCACAATCGCAGTGGTTCTCCCTTTGCACGCCTAGCCGAACAAAACGGAACGTAGGAAGCAAGTGCAGGAGCCGGGCAACCCAACTATTAATCGAAGACACAATTCGAAACCGATGCATATATAGCAATATCTGAGAATGTTTTTGCCGAATCCCTAAAGGTGTCCGGCGTTGCACTGCGAGACTAATGCTGGAAAAGCACAAATAGTTTAAAAGTGCCAAAAAGCTTGGAAAACCAAGAAACGTCAGTAAAAACATGACGTCCGAACAATATCAAGTGTTCGGTGCCAATCCGAAAGTTCATCTTAGAAAAAAGAAGTGCTTCTGTCGTGCTTTAACATGATACATCCTATCTCAAGACTTCGAGCGGGTCAGCCTACGGCTTCAACCTCCTATCCCGAGGGCGGAGTACTTCTCATCAGGCCAGTTTAGCAAACTAAACTCTACCGGCTTTGAGAGAGAAATTAGGCTCCCCGGCTAGTGACCGCACACTCGTGTCGAAAAAAGGAGTGATAAATAATAATAATAAAACTTTGCAATGACTAAGAAGAAGAACACTTATTATAAAACGGCTCAAATAAACTTAAGAGCCCCCAAGTGACTTGGGTAGAAGAATGATTGCATGTACCGAAGTACTTATATCATATCTATGTTCAACCGAACTTTAAACGCGTCTTAACCGACCGTCAGCTTCTCCCTCTTCGGTCAAGGACCGAAAAGTGTTATGTACTCCATCGGTCGAGAATATCGACGGTGTTTCCAGTAACCAGGCAATCATGCCATAAGGCTGTAATAGACAATGCGCGCTCTGGGAACTTATGCTATATTATTGTGAAGTGTAAGAAGCATCTTCGAAGAAAATAGTACCCCCACCGATACCTTTCTTCGGTGCTCATTGTTATTATGAGACTTGTGCAATAGATTTTTTATACTCATGAGTTCCGTTGTGTGCCAACCATCATTGAAAACTATAAGAGCGCTAGCTTTTGGCTTCATCCAGTCTGAGGTCCGGCTCGGGCGACCCGATTGTGACAATCGCAGAGGTGCTCCCTTTACTCCCTAGCCGAACAATCGGGAACGTAGGGGTAAACACAGGAGCGAGGCAACCCAGCTTGCAAATCGCTTAAGTCAATATGGTGCATATTGTGGCATAATACACGAACAAGGAACGAAGCCGTACAAGTATAATCATATGCAAGTGGAAAAGCTTCATGAAGGAAGCCCCCAAATGAATTTGGTATTTGAATTTATGCGTCACAAATAGAGTTTGGACAAGGAAATTTTTTACAAGCAACTTTTTTCCAAAAAAAGTATAATGCTTGGTCGAACCGAACACAAGTTAGAAATTAAAGCTTTGAGCGTGAAAGCGACTTAGCTGGTTAATGTATTCGGTATTGATGACGCGGTCCGAGCTTGATGCAGGGCAAGGTTCCATCCCCCAAGCTAGTCCCGAGGTGGCGGAGCGGAGACCTCGACATGCCGAAATGGTGACATAGCACGGTCAATGCAGACCGGCAGAGTGACGCCGAAGTCCCCGGACCATTTTCCTGTGCACAAAAAATAGTGCAAACCGGAGATAATAGTAATAATGATAATTAAAAAAATGTTGCATAATAAATAATTTATGCAAAGTGAGGAATAGAAGAAATATGGCCTGGCGCCGAAGTCAGTGTCGAAGTAGGTCGGCGTGATGTAGTAAAGGCGTGGCAAAGCCTGAATTGACAGGTCGGTCCGAGCTTCGGATGCGGCGTTCGCCGGACTATGTACGAAATTGATCGAACCACCACGCGACCGTCGTTAATGCGGTCACCATTTGATAGACCTGTGTACATATCATGGACAAATCAGAGTAATAATTCTTTGGGAAAAATGAACCCAAACAAGCAAAAAATACTGGGATTAATAGCACCTGATTTATTTGTTGTAGCAATCCGAGGGAAGGTGATTCCCAAAATTGGGACTCACTCCGCACACCCATTGTCTGATGGGCGATAAAACGACGGCATGGCAATGCTGATAAAGGTTGACTCGCCGAGGCAAAGCCCTCGGCCTAGCTAACGTGACGGAGCTGGTCGGCTAGTGACGCCGAAGTGTCCGGAGTAGGTTGATGGAGAGATGGCGAAGCCCCCGGTCCAGCCGAGATGTCGAAGCCTCGACGTCAGACGATGAGTCGAAGTAGGTCGGCGTGATGGACACCAGCTTGAAGAAGCAATAGTGCGGCCCTGTCGATGCAGGTCGTGACGTGGTCCATGCCGGCTTGATGAAGCGACCGTGCGGCGATGCCGGCATGCCCGCTTCGTGTAATTCATGGGGCGGCGATGTTGATGATGATTTATCCTTCGCGATGCCGGACTCTTGTTCGGCTTGCCGAGATGATGATCCGAAGAAGTTGAGCTCAACTAAAGTGACGACGTGTCTAGCACAGGTCGGCAGTCGTGGAGTAATATTGCCGGACTGGTTTGACACCAGCATGATGTTGAAGATCATGTTCAAAAGATTTTAAAGTTAGTGGGATGTGTTCAGGAATAAAGCACAATACCCCATACAAAACTTCCTTCAAAAGAGATGTCCGAAATCCCGTTCATAAAAAAGATGAACTCAGGTCGGATTCGTTTTCGCGCAGAAAACAGATCCGAAAAGTGATGCACTAATCGGAAGGTTTCCGGAGTTTGGACGGTCGGATCGAACTGAAATTTTTAGAGGTGGTAGATATTGGAATTCTGCAGCCGATCAACGGTTGGATTTTCCAAATGACGTCCGAGCTAGAAGCTGAACACCACGCCCTAAACTCATTCAAATTCCCATCCAAATTTGACAGGGCTCCGGTATATCGTGGATTGCCAGAGATTCCTCCATCGGAACTCGACGAAATTTTCCAGGGTTGTTATAGACTCAATTCCGCACAATTCCACCAAAGCGATCGTCAAAGCGATACTCGAGGAGGTGGTGGCGGCAGATCCGAGTTCGCTGTCCAAAAAAACAGCACGTTCGCTTGAGGGCAATGTTGACGTTGAGCCCCCGAGCTCCATAGATGATTCCTCCGTGATCTTGATAGAGATCGGAGTTGATGTTTGATGAAGGCCCTCGTCCGAACATGGTGATCCGAACATGGGGCGCAATTCTTGGTCGAACCAAGGTGACCAGTCGAACTGGTGACGAAGACGCCGAAGTCGCAGTTGATCTGCAGGCGAGCCATCGATCCTTTTGTCGATCACACAGCGGAACTCTCAATGAAAGCACCAATGTCGGTGTCAAAACCGGCGGATCTCAGGTAGGGGGTCCCGAACTGTGCGCCTAGGCCGGATGGTAACAGGAGGCAGGGGACACGAAGTTTTACCCAGGTTCGGGCCCTCTCGATGGAGGTAAAACCCTACGTCCTACTTGATTAATATTGATGATATGGGTAGTACAAGAGTAGATCTACCACGAGATCAGAGAGGCTAAACCCTAGAAGCTAGCCTATGGTATGATTGTTGATGTGTATGTTGTATATTCTATCGACTAGCCTGGCCCTGGTTTATATAATGCACCAGAGGCCTAGGTTAACAAGAGTCCTAGCCAAATACGCCGGTGGGGAGAAGTCCTTATCTTGATCGCCAAGTCTTTATGGAATCTTCCTTGTATGCGGCAGCTGTCCGAACTAGCCCATGAGTATACGGCCATGGGGGGCCTCGGCCCAATCTAATAGATCGGGAGACGACGTGGTGAGTACCCCCTAGTGCAGGACACCGTCAGCAGTCCTCCCACTCGGGGGTCTTAGCTGCAGTCCAGTACTCGCCTAAGTCCGAAATATACCACGACGAGGTGCAGGTCGACTGCAACCTTCTCCTTAGGAGCTACGGCACAAGTACAACGTACGCTCCATCCCTATCCGCAAGGGCGACGAGGTGCAGGTCGACTGCAACATTCCCCTTCGGAGCTACGGCACAAGTACAAAGTACGCTCCATCCCTATCCGCAAGGGAGACGAGGTGCAGGTCGACTGCAACCTTCCCCTTTAGAGCTACGACACAAGTACAACGTACGCTTCATCCCTATCTGCAAGGGCGACGAGGTGCAGGTCGACTGCAATCTTCTCCTTTGGAGCTACGGCACAAGTACAACGTACGCTCCACCCCTATCCGCAAGGACGACGAGGTGCAGGTCGACTGCAACCTTCTCCTTCAGAGCTACGACACAAGTACAACGTATGCTCCATCCCTATCCGCAAGGACGACGAGGTGCAGGTCGACTGCAACCTTCTCCTTCGGAGCTACGGCACAAGTACAACGTCCGCTCCACACCTATCTGCAAGGACGACGAAAAGTGTTCCGAGCAGTGACCAAAGTCCATTCGAAGGCAAACGCAATCACATTCGGAGATAAACCAAATTCAGATAAATCCTAAAAGTTTCAAGCAGCAAATCAAAAGTACTCGGGCACCAAGCCCGAAGGAGTTCAATGGTTACAGCAATCACTCGACATTCTGAGGCAAATTTAAAGCAGATTCAAGTTTCATAAGTTTGTTCACTCGGCTGGAGGAGGGCTGGCAGGCTCCACGAATGAGTCCAGATCGATCCCATCAGCGATCCGAGTGGCGGCAGCAATGAAAGTCTCCATGAAGGACTGGAAGTCATGCTTTTTGGTGTTAGCGACTTTGATCGAAATAGCTTGTCTTCACGAGCCTCCTTGCAATGGACTCGCACCAAGGACAACGCCACGTCAGCACCACACCGGGCGGAGGATTTCTTCCATTCTTGCACTCGGTCAGGGATCTCGTTCAGTCGAGTCATCAGGGATTCCAGGTCATTTTGGAGCGTCGCCCTCGGCCAAAGTGATGAGTCGATTCGGGAGACTACCTCCTTCAGGCGCACGAGGTAGCTTGTGGCGCTGGCGATATGGGACTCCAGTCGGAGCACGTTCATTGCAGTTTCATCGCAGACTGGAGAAGCGATAGGGTCCAGACCCGTCTCGATCCTTCCAGTTTCCTTGTCGAAGTCTTGGCAGAATTTTGCAGCCAAAAATTAGTGAATCGACCGAGTAAGATCCGATCGCAAGCATCAACACAGTCGGTTTAGAAGAAATACCTTCCGGCGTGAGATAGAGCTTCTTGGCAAGAGTCCTCAGATAAGCTTCCGTGTCATTCCTCTTGCGGATCGCAGACTCCAACTTTTCATTCAAGACGACCTTGTCCTTCTTCAGACTGGTCACTTCGCGGTTAGCTTCATTAAGACAAGATTCCAGTTTGTTCACCTCCCCTTCCAGCGTTCCGATTGAAGCAAGCTTCTGGTCTGCAAGAGCAGTTTTATCTTGGGCTGCTTTTTGTGCGGCGGCGAGGTCTGAGTCCTTCTTCTCTACAGCCAACTTCATTTTCTATGCAAAAGAAACAATCGAATCAAAGAAGAGATCAAAGAAATATATTGAAAGTCAGTCGACAGTCAGTTACCTTCCATACCAGCAGCTTCCCCTTGAGCTTTCTTCAGTTTCTGCTGGGCCAATTCCAAGTCGAGGTTGAGTTGCCTCTGCTTCTCCTCTAGTTCAGCAAACTTAGAAATAAGAGTACAAGACTTCTGCAGAAGGCAAAAGACGGATCAGTCGATAAGATCAAAGGTTGTTTACTTCCGAGTGAATAAAACCTAAAGAAGTTCGCTTAGACCCCAGCCGACTGCACACAGTCGACTGTGGTCTCAGGGGCTACACTCAGCGGGTGCACTTGGCGTGTCCCCGCTAACTAAGACTCAACTCGACCGGTCCACCCGGACCAAGTCAAAAAAAGTTGTTCAGACCACAGTCGACTGCCAGCAGTCGACTGCGGTCTCGGGGACTACACCCAGTGGGTGCACTTGGCATGCCCCCACCGGTTCGGATCCTACTTGACTGGTCCGCCCGAGTCGAGTGTAAGGAGTGAAAAAGAAAGGAAAGTAGAACTCAGACCCCAGTCGACTGCCAGCAGTCGACCGCGGTCTCGGGGACTACACCCAGTGGGTGCACTTAGCCTCCCACTCGCCCAGACCGAGTGGAAGAACGAAACTACCAAAAACAACAAAACACCCAGTGGGTGCTCTAATTCGACGCAAACAACAGGAGATTGTGTAGAAGAAGATTTTTTGAGTAACATTTCCTCATAGAGCAAAAACAGTCGGAAAGTCTACTCACCTAGACATTGGCCCGAAGAGTAGCACTGGCGTCGTAGGCAGCCTGGCTGTTCTCATGCACCATCTTCACCCGCTCCATCATCATGTCAGCCTGTCGGATGGCTTCCGCAGCCGCTTCCGACTGGTTGTCCGGGACGGGATAGCTGGTGAAAAAGTGAGAAGATGACCCAGGTGCGGCGGCTTGGAGCTCCGTGGCGTGGAGTTGGACGACTGAAGGAATCACATTCGCAGTCGGCGGTGTGGGGTGCTCACTCGACAAGGGTGCAGCGAAGGTCACAGAGGCCCTGCCCGCGTCTTCAGGTTGACAGACGGGAGGTGTCGTAGTTGGTTCTTGCTGAGACATCCTACCAGCTGCTACCTTCTTGCTCTTCCTGAGCTTAAGAGCCACATCTTCATCGTCATCTGGAAGATCGATGACGTTGGGTGGAGCTGCAAGGCAGATCATTCTACCCCAAGTGAACCACTAGAACGCAATCGACCAAAGAATCCAGAAAAAAATCGCAAGAGTTTATACCTGGGTTGGAGGTTACCGCATCTTCCATCTCCTCGTCCCGGTACTGGAGAGAAGAGGTTCCTGACGTAGCAGCACTGCAAATACCCGCATTCAATCGGTTACGTCCGGTTAATCGAGTCGACGAAAAGGACAAGTCAGATGATTACCCGGAGATAGTAGGGACGGTCACTTTGATCCTGGCCAAAGCTTTTGGCAGTTTGGAGGAGGTGGCTTTCGGTGCTTTCGGCGCTAGAGGCGGCACAACTTTGGACTGCTTCGGAGCCTTCTCAGTCGGCGTTGGGGAAGACGTCCTGGGACGCTTTGAAGACTGTCCAATCGGCGCGACCACCAAGTCCGGAGCGCTCGCCGGGTCGTGAGCGTGTTTGGATCTCCTCTCCCTGCGAGGAGGCAAGTCGACTTCTTCGTCATCAGTCGATTCGTCGCTCTCCTCGTCCTCCTCGGCATCCGAGTGCCCCTCGCCGCTCTCGCCCCCGCTCGCTTCTTCCTCGACGTCTTGTTCCTGCACTCCATTGGGCATTGAGTACATGTCGATGAGGGCCTGAAAGGACAACGATCAAAGGAAATTCAGTCGACCATAAACAAGATGTCACACGGTGAATCGGAAAGATACTTGATAAAACAAAATTATACATGCTCCGGCTGGTGCGAGTTGTCGAATGGAATCACCCTCCTAGACCCCCGAGGGTTGTCTTTGTTGCTGGTGATCCCCATCAACCACTTCTCCAAGGTATCCTCGCTGACATCCTCTGGGTGGATCCGAGTGGAATCCTCGAGCCCAGAGTACATCCACATCGGATGATCACGCGCCTGAAGCGGTTGGATGCGTCGACCGAGAAAGACCTCCAGCAGGTCCATCCCAGTCACCCCGTCGCAGACGAGTTGGACGACCCGCTCGACCAGCACCTTGACCTGTGCCTTCTCTTCTCGAACTACCTTCAGGGGGTGGGCTTGTCCACTCGAGCCAAGGAAAAGGGAGAAGTCCAGTCGACTGACCCGGGATCGGCTGATCCTTGCAGTAGAACCAACTCGACTGCCAGCCTCGGACCGAGTCGGGAAGGATCATGGCTGGGAAGGTACTCTTGCTCCTCATCTGGATCCCCAGACCCCCGCACATCTGGATCACTTGTGTCCTCTCATCACTCGGATTGGCCTTTTTGACCTACTGGGAGCGGCAGGTGAAGATGTGTTTGAAAAGACCCCAGTGCGGTCAACAGCCCAAGAAATTTTCACACATCGACACGAAAGCAGCCAGATAAACTATGGTGTTTGGAGTGGAATGGTGTAGTTGAGCCCCAAAGAAGTTCAAAAAACCCCGGAAGAAAAGATGGGGAGGCAGTGAGAATCCGCGATCTACGTGGGTGGCGAGGAGAACACACTCACCCTCCCTTGGCTGCGGCTCGGTTTCGTTCCCCGAGAGTCGTGCCGACTTGTGGGGGGTCAGTCCCCCCTCCACCAGGTCGTCGAGGTCGTCCTGGGTGATTGTCGAGCGGATCTAGTCACCCTGGATCCAGCCCGGCGGCAGGCCGGATCTCGACGAGGATCCGCCTCGGCTGGTCCGCTTGCCCTTCGCCTTCGCGGTCGCCTTCTTCGCGCGCTCCAGCGCCACCGTCTTCTCTTTCCCCATGGCGACGGGTCGAGCTCGAGCGAGAGTCCGGCGATGAGAGCGGAAGCGAGCGTGGCGGAGAGATCGGGAGAAGAAGAAGAGAGAATGGGAGCGCACGGGGCAGAGGCTTGGTCTGGGGCCTTTTATAAGGTCGTCCCCCGAGTGACTGACTGGTGGACCCAGACGATCTAAACAAATCCCGCAACAGTCGTGCGCGCAGTACATGGCGAAAAAGGTGGCGCGGGTATCGAGGAGACTTGCCTAATCCGTCCCGATAACCTCGGTTCCGTCCGTCTGGCGCACTTCCCAAAATTCGAATCCCGTGAAATCCGCGGAGAGTAGAGCAACCTGTCAGACTGAAGAAAAATATCCTCTACATCATCATTCGGAATTCTACCGTGAAAATTCACTCGACAAAAACCAAGAATGGACCAAGGCGACTGAGAAAGGAGTCGAAGTCGTCACCTCAACTCATTGTTCCAGAACAAGATATACTCATAGCACAAAGAATGGATCGGAAGTGTTCCCAACTCCTTCCTCACTCAAACCATGATCCATTCGGCTAATGATGAAGCTATGTACCTAGGGTAGGGTCATGGATCTGTCCAACGTACCCTCCCCAAGGACATCTCTACAAAGAATCAGAAGCAGTCGAAGAGAAACCATCATCCACTCGACCGTGAAGATGTGCTCACTCGACCACCTTGAAGACACTCGACCACCAGAAGATGAGAAACCCTTCACTCTGCAACGGTCAGGACTTAAACCATAGCTTTATGGGCATTTACAACACTTTACTGCGGACGTTACCAGTAACGCCCCTCCTTTATGAGCATTGAACCTTGTGTAACGGAGGGGAGCTGGGGTCCTAGCGTACTCTATATAAGCCACCCCCTCCTCTGGGACAGGGGTTCGCACTATCTGTAATTCACACGCATATATTCAGTTGACCGCCTCCGGGCTCCGAGACGTAGGGTTGTTACTTCCTCCGAGAAGGGCCTGAACTCGTGAAACTCGTGTGTACAACTCCTCCATAGCTAGGATCTTGCCTCTACATTCCTACCCCCCTATTCTACTGTCAGTCTTAGAACCACGACGCACATTTGTCGGCCAATGTAACTAAGAGATATTCGAAAACATCATCCTTAGCTGCACATCTGCATGCAGTTGTCGCACTATTTTATAGAAAAATATCACCCTTAGTCACACATTACAAATAAAGACATGTTTGGTTCCGCGGATGTAATGTATTTACTATATCGTATTAGGAAGCGCCGCGTCCAAATATTCGTATGCAATACGTTGATTTTTTGGTTCACCCGTCCGAGTCCCGATTTCTAAGACAGGCCGACTCGGGACAGTTTCAATTTTGTGAAACGCTGTATCGGAAAGCACGGTAGAAGAAACCATGGTGGCCTCTGCAATCGGTGGCTACCACGTTGTAAGATGTTTCCAAACATAGGCACGAGTCTCACATCCACCGTCATGTGAAGATGATGGCTGATTTTTTTTCAAAAGATACCACCTTTGGATCCACGACCGCATGCAACTAGGATATATGCAACTCAAGGTTTAGGAAAGTGCAAGCGGATAAAAAATATTTTATTTATTGTTTCCATTTGCCTTTTATTTTTATATTTTTTACATGACAATTTTATAATCTAGAGCAGACCATATCATGTGAATAGAAATATAAATTTTGATATACAAATTAACCGAGATTGAGAAAAAGGAAAAGTGCATAAGAATACATAAAAATCATAGAAAAGGCAAAAATCGAAGAAACTTAAAGAATCAAGTAAACCTGCTCCCTAGTTAATGTGTTCCTGAGTAGACATCACCGCCACTAGATCTCCTAATAAAATAGTATAGGGGTATTTATTAATATTTTCTTGGTGATAAAAAAATAAACCCAACTCATCCTTTATAGATGGGTAGATGCAACTCTCATTGTAGTCCCGTCCACTTTGGAAGGAGCCAAAAGATAGATTTTTCACTGTCCGTCAACCTCCCTCGCCGCTCCTTCGCCACAACACCTCCCCCTCTCCGATCGCCGTCCTTGCTCTGCAGTATTTTCTTGATGTGTGTTTGAGACATAATTATTTGAGTTATTTATCATGCTAAATAGATATGTCTATATTGTTATACACAAGTGTAGAGAAAGAAACAGAAAAAAAAGATTATCAAGAGGGTTTTATTGATGACCCGTGAAAGCAGCACACATAAAAACCTCAGCAAATTAATCTTCTTTTCCTAAATAGCTACAACTCATTGCCTAATTTTTTTCCTAGACATGCAACCATCCTGCATAAGCAAGTTGTCCATGCTAGTCCTAAATTACATTATTTTTTCTTTGCTCTATGCATGCAGCGCTGCCACTTCATCAATTCATGCATGTTAGTTGTAAGTTATTTTTTTGCAACAGATTTCATATAGACAGTATATGTGTTGAGTGATTGCAGTATACCTATGTAGTTCATCATTCACATTTTTGTTAGAAATAACATTAGTTTAACTGTAATTTTGTTTTTGTTTCTTTGTACCCTTTGTATTTTTTTTATTTCTTTAGGCTTACATTTACTTCTCATTAGTTTTAGATGTTTTTAGCACTTTATGCATTTCTTTTAGCAAGGTTCCTGCCGCAACGAGTGGGGCATCATCCTGTTTATTAATAATCTTTATAATCACTTATAGGCTTTTTATTATCTTAGGCACGTCGCTTACGAGAACGTGCTCCCAAGGCATTAACTGGTGTGTGCCTGTAGGCTCAATCAATCAATCATTAAAGGACTAGTTAAAACAGAACTACAATGCCTAACTACAGTCTTAGCAGACGCAAACAAGCCTAACTACAAGAGAGCTCCTCTCTGCCGCTTGCCGCGATAAATAGTCGATCATTCACATAGGCGAGTTCGAGAAGGCCGACCCATGTACGTAACACGTTTCTTTCTTGCGTTTTCTTTTAGTTGGTTTTTAACGTGTTTTCCTTTCGTGATCACATCCGTGACATGCTTTTTTCCTGTAGCGACCACTGGAGCATGCAATGTTCTTGGTTGGTTTTAGTTTTTTTGGAGTGCGAGGAATTTTTAAAATGTGAACATAGTTTAAAACACTGACACTTTTTGGGAAAACGTGAATATTTTTTGGAATCCTGAATAGTTTCTAGGAAATGTAAACTGTTTCAAATTCGGAACATTTTTTACAATTGGGAATACTTTTCTGAAAACATGATTTAAAAAAAGAACATTTCTGAAAACACAATCAAATTTTGAAAATTCTCAAACATTATGAAAACACAATAAGTTTTGAATTTCTGGATTTTTTTTGAAATGTGAATATTTTTTAAAATTCAAAATGATTTTTGTAAACATAAACATTTTTGAATTCAAGAAGAAAATTTAACACATGCACAGTATTTGAAATCCAAACAAAATTTGAGAACATGAACATTATTTGAAGTTACCAAATATTTTTTCTAAATGTGAATATTTTCATAAATTATGAACATTCTTTAAAATGGAAACTTTCTTAGAAAAGGAGAAAATGAAAGAAAACCAACAAAAGAAATAGTAAGAAAAAACTGAAAAGGACCTAAACCGGTTAGGAACCTTCTAGAAGGTTTCCAAAACGAAATTCTATAGAACATTAAATGGGCCGGCCAGTTAGTCCCTCCTAAACACAGTTCTGTAGAATGGAAGAAAAAAAGCAGCAAATACGATATGCTCAACTACGACTCCGGCATTTCCTATTTGGCGACTACAGCGCCTGTTACAAGCATAAATGTTACAGGGTGCACCCTCTGCACTGGGCTGGCCCCATTTCTTCTTTTGTGTTAAATTTAAAATAAAGGGTGCGCGTGGCATGTTCAAACTCAAGAATTCTCTGTCGAAGCATTCCATAGTAGCCACTAGGAAAATGCATTCATTACAGCCCTCTTACTTCAATTTTTCCTTTATACACTTCTCAGTTCACGGAACATTATTTTCTTCCTCTTCTTCTTTTTTCTTTTCTTTTATTTTCCTTAAATGCGTGAACTTTTGTTCAAAAATGAAGATTTTTTCACAGTCAATTTACCTTTTTTTTATGATTGTTTTGAAATTTCAATTATCTTTTTTTGAAAGTTGATGAAATTTTTTAATTCGATGATTTTTTTCTTTCAGAATTGATGAACTACTTTGAAATTAGATAACCTTTTTTAAAAGTTGATCAATTTTTTTTCAAATTCATGAACTTTTGTTCCAAATTCGACGAACTTTTTTCAGAATTGATAAATTTGTTTTTAAGTTCGCTCGTTTTTCCTAAAATTGATGATTTTTTTCAATTTGTTATTTTTAAATTCTTTACCTTTTTCAAAATTTGATGAACTTTTTCATAAAAACAACTTCTCCAAATTGTTTTCAAATAATTTAATAATCTAAGCGGATAAATAGCGACGCTACAATGGGTCTTAAAAAGTTCGTTGTGCTATCCATCACTAAAATTCATAAGCTCTGGAGGTTAGAGCATCTACAGCCGGACCCCCTACTCTCTCCCTAAAGAGGTAATAGCACCCCAGGTACCCTAACTTGCACAGAATGTGATGATTTAGTCCCAAACTTGCAAAACTTCACTCCACCATACCTCAACTTGCACCTCATGTGATGATTTAGTCCCAGGCCAATCACAGCTCGACAATTGGCGGCCAGGTGGCTGGACCGGTCAGCGCACACACTTTTGCAGAAAACCCCCTACCGTTTTCTGTAATCAACCCGCACTCACCTCCCATGATTTTGTTCCCAGGTGTTCCCTATCATGATCTGAGCTCAGCAAACAACTCAACCGGTCCCATGTTCGACCGTTATAGTAGCGGCCCGGGTGGTTTGTTCACACAGAACAAGATGAGGAGGTGTAACCCTGTGGCTTTCGGCATGACACCGGCTGTCAAGGTCTAGAATGTTTGTCTGAATGCCTGCGCTCCACAGGTGCGTGCCTATCAGGCTATGAGAAAAAAAAATTGTAACTGGGATGTGCAGATCCTTGAATAGTAATTTGGTTCGGAAACTAACGACAATTTAAATGAACAAAATTTCGGCCAACCAACTGCACCAGATGCTGATGGTCGTTGAGTTTGGATCTTCACCGTTCGATGTTGGCATGGGACATGAGGAGAGCGACGACGAGTTGTCATTAGTCTTCTATGAAGCTGTGCAGCAGTGCGGAGACAAGAAGGAACTCGGCGGGTACGTGCTGAGTGACGTGCTCCGTTTTAGTACATTTGTACATTCGTTTACTTTGCTTAATGATTGCTGATTTGCTTGCTTTGCTGTTGACTGTTTCAGACAATGGTTCCGCCACACCATTCCTTTCCTCGTGGAGGTGACAGGGCACCGGTTTAGAGTTTGGTTCGAGTGCACGGTTGACTTCAGCTTCATGTGCATGGAAGGCGCCGTTCGATGCTTCAACGAGAAGGACCATGTCATGAGTTGGAACCAGCCAGTGTGGAGGCTGCTGGTCTCTCTTCAAGTTTGGGTACGTGCACTGGTGAACAGGACCCGTAGTGCGTGCTGTCCCATGGTACAAAAACAAGAGATCATCTATTGACTGCAAAGCTATAGGACGTCCACGATAAGCATACTAGCACTGCAAGCAAGCAAATCAGCAATCAACGCCGTGCTAAAGAAGTACTATTCGGTTGGGAAGTACCAATGCGCACAAAACATTCTGGCACGGACGGTTTTGATATCGCAGATTGATACGCACGCGCGACGTGAGGAGCAGGAGCGGCCTATGATGAACGACGGCCGCGTCCACCAGCTCCGACTTCTCCGGCGAGTACGCTTACGCTTACTCCTCCTCCGACCCCTCCCCCAGCCCGCTCTGCAGTCCACTTTGAGAAGCCCGTCCCGCCGCCGCCCCAACACCAGCAGAAGCCGCCGGCGCCGCAGCCCGGCACGTACGTGGTGCAGGTGCCCAAAGACAAGGTTTTCTGCGTGCTGCCGCCAGAGAACGCGCGCCTCTTCCAGCACTACACCCGCCATGCCGGCTGCTCCTGCCTCTGCGCCTGCCTCTACCTCGCCGTCGAGGTCCTCTCCCTCGCCATCCTACTCGCCGCCGCCGTCGGGGTCGTCTACCTCGCCTTCAAGCCCAGGCAGCTGGCGTACTCGGTCGTGTCCCTCGCAGTGTCGGGCCTCGCCGGCGTCAGCAATGCCTCGGCCCCCGGCCCGCTCTCGCCGGGGTTCGCCGCGACCTTCCACGCCGACAACAGCGCCAAAGGCAAGGTCGGCGTGCACTACGACGGCGCCGGGAGCCGCGTCGCCGTGTCGTACGAGGGCGTGAGCCTAGCGGACGGCGCGTGGCCGGCCTTCTACCAGGCGCCATGCAACATCACGGTGTTCATGGTGAAGGCCAAGGGCACCGGGATACGGTTCTCGGAGCGCGAGCGCGGGCAGATGGCCGCGGCGGAGCGGCTCCGATTGGTGCCGTTCGACGTGGACATCACGGTGCCCGTGCGGCTGCAGCTCGGCGGCGTGAGGACGTGGGCCGTGCCGGTGAAGGTTCGGTGCGCCATGACGGTGGACAGGCTCGCCGCCAGCGCCAAGGTGGTGTCCAGGCCGTGCGATGTCAATGTGCCGTTCTTGTTCCGTTCTGGAGGAAGTGACGCCGCCGATGCAAGAAAAAATGGCTACTGGCTGATTAGGAGAGCAGTTCTTGCAGGTAGCGGCCAAGGATTCATGCTGCTTCCGTGATTCTTTTTTCTCACCATTAATTTGTATGTTGGTTTGATCGAGCAATGTTAATTCTTTTCTCCGTTGAGAACTTGAAATCATGTTCTGCCGCGAAATTGTGCTGCAGTAAAGATGTTCACGAGGTGCAACCTCTCTTCTCCTGAAAGACTGAAAGAAAATGGTGTTGTGCACTGATACCTGTTCTGTTACAGTCTGAACAGTTTTATCATGTGGTTTTCAGTAGAAACTACACATTTTATTTTGTAACAGTAGCAACTACATGTCGTTCTGAATTGAAATACATGAACATTCGTAGTTCCAAGCAAACTTGGAATCTTGGATGTACTCCACTTTACACTAGGTTATTTATGCTTTTGCAGTCAATGGGAGGTGAGTGCGGGTTGATTACAGAAAACTAGAGGGGGTTTTCTGCAAAAGTGCGCGCGCTGACCGGTCCAGCCACCTGGCCGCCAACTGTCGAGCTGTGATTGGCCTGGGACTAAATCATCACATGAGGTGCAAGTTGGGGTATGGTGGAGTGAAGTTTTGCAAGTTTGGGACTAAATCATCACATTCTGTGCAAGTTAGGGTACCTGGGGTGCTATTACCTCCTCCCTAAACATCTGAAACGCCTGTCTAGACAGTACTCGGTCAAAAAATTGTGATCCAACTGGACCCCTCGGTTTACCCCTAAACGTCCGTACTAACCGGCGTACCTCAAATCCATCTTAAATATGGGGCGAGTATGAGGGGGTCCAGTCACACCCGGGCACTCTCCTCCATGTCATATGCAACACCTCTCTGGTCCCATATGCAGCCACCCGATCCTCCTCTCTCACCGCTCTCTCCCCGTCGGTATGGATGTGCGGCATGCACACGCCGAGGAGGTGGCTCCTCGCGGCGACAACGGTGTGGGTAGACCAAACGGTTGCAGCATGGGCGGAGGAGACATCGACGACATGGGCAGAGGAGGTCCCTCGGCGGCGCGACCTCGCGTAACGGTGCTGAACCGGCCGCCTTGTGGCTTAGCCGCTGCATGCTGGCCTCTGCGTGCGCGCTGGCTGCCGCGAGTTGGCCGGATAATGCCCAGACAATGCACGCGCCTGCCCAGATAATGGCCGGATAATGCCCACACAATGCATGGCTTATTTCCAACATTGGCTGCCATTGCCAGCCCAGCTGTGCGCCCGCTGTGTGCAGCCGTGCAGGCCATGCGTGCGTGGTGGCCGCGGCATGTGGCCTGGCCGCATCACATGCTGCCATCCATGCTGGCCGGCACGCATCCGTGTCGGGGCTGACCGTGCACAACTGTTGCATATTGGCTCGCACGTGCATACTGTTACCCTCGGGATCGATCTACTGCTTGCACTCAATGGAAATACGGGGATACAAGCTTCCTGGCGTCACGCCAAGGTCTGAATCCAGAGAGTGCTTGGGGAAGGGGAAGAAGGAAGATAGGAGAGATACAACCAGTTTGGGAAATTACATTTTCCTACCATTGGAGCCACGCACGCTCTGACTACTTGTAGCGGTGACTTCCTAAGCGGGTTGGGCTCGCTGCTGGGCGTCATGGGTTGGCCTCCCCTGTGGCGGCCTTGAGTGCATGAGTCAGCCTGCTCCGCTCTCTCTTCTCTGCTCTCTTCTTCAGTCATTGTGCCCCGGTCTTCAGGAAGGCCGTGACAATGCTCCCTCCCCGAGACGCAGCATGTCCCCATGCTAGTGCTTCCGCGTACCTTCGATGAAGAGCATGAAGTTGCTCCCAAGTAGCAAAGCTTGCTGGCAGTCCAGTCGAAAGAGTCCTGACTTGCGGAAGCAACTTCTTGCCCTGCCGCACCAGCCTCGCATCCAAAATTTGCTCAGGTTGTCGCTTGTCATCAGCAATGAGAAGAACAGAAAGATCAGTACTCATCGGTGTTGTAGGCGCCACGGCTTTTTTCAGTTGGGACATGTGAAAAACTGGGTGTACTTGGCTTCCAGCCGGCAGCTTGAGTTTGTAGGCCACTGCTCCCACGCATTGAATCACTTGAAATGGTCCAAAGAAACGAAAACAGAGTTTGTGAGACGATCTTGGAGCCACCGAAGTTTGGATGTGTGGTTGTAATCGCAGATACACCTTGTCCCCTACCTCAAACACTCATTCCGATCGCTTGCGGTCTACAAACTTCTTCATTCTTGGACGAGCCTTGTGCAAAAGTTGTTGGATGAGCTGCTGCATGGTGGAGCTTTCATCCAACCACTGTTGTAAACCAGCTGGTATCAATCCATCAGCTGTTGTATTCCAAAGTGTCTGGGTCGCTGGCCATACATGATCTCAAAGGGGGTGTGGCCTACAACAGAATGGAAGGACGTGTTGTACCAGAATTATGCTTGGGACAACCACGGTGACCATTTCTTCAGATTTGCATGCACAAAACATCGCAAAAACGTCTCCAAGCACTAGTTTACCCGTTCCGTTTGACCATCCGTTTGTGGGTGGTACGTCGAGCTGAGATTCAAGGTTGCATCAGCCGTTTTGAACAAGTTCTGCCATAGTCTGCTAGTGAATACGTTGTCTCTGTCCGACACAATGACTTGGGGCATTCCATGACGCTTGTTGTTACACCCACGATGCGGCTATATCTCCCACGTGTCGGAGCATGACTTAGAGGCATAACCGCATTGTAGGCAATGTCGCAAGAGGGGTAATCTTTACACATCCCATGTACTGAATAAGAAAGAGGTACATAGTTGGCTTACAATCGCCTCTTCACACAATACATAAATATAGCATTACAATCATCCAGATACAATCAAGGTCCGACTACGGAACCAAAATAAAGACAACCCCAAATGCATAATGTCCCCGATCGCCCCAACTGGGCTCCACTACCGATCGTCTGGAAAGGAAAAGTAGTATCGTCCTGAGTCCTCATCAAACTCCCACTTGAGCTCAGGCGTATCTCCTGGAATGGTATCATCGACACCGGCAGCTGACAGGTTGCCCCTAGGCCTATAAGAGGGGCTGAGCAAAGCGGAAACATAGCCAAACAACGGTTTCCTAGGACAAGGTGGGTTAGAGGCTTGGCTTAGCAATATGGGAGGCATGATATAGCAAGTGGTAGGTATCGCAGCATAGGCATAGCAACAGAGCGAGCAACTAGCAAGCAAAGATAGATGTGATTTCGAGGGTATGGTCATCTTGCCTGCAAAGTTCTCCGAGAAGACGAAAGCTTGAACCTCGTTAGCGTACTCAACGGGTACCTCGATCACGAACTCTACTCCCAGCTCTACCCAAAGCAAGAACACAAGCAAAGGAAACCACAATCAACCACGGTGCAATGCGCAAGCAACATGATGCAAAACATGGCATGATATTCGGGATGTGATATGCAATGCATATGCGAGCTCTGGAATGATAAGATTGATTAAGGCATCAACTTGGCAAACCACGTGCGCCGCTGGAAAGATGAGTTGATTTCGGTCGAAATTGATATAAAGATCACCGGAATCGGATGCATGGTTTGCAAATGGCAAGCAAAACAATAATGGCACTATTCTGCGATTAACAGCACGATGCCATCTAGAATGCAACAAGAAACTAAGCTACTACACTCCAACATAGCAACAAAGCACATGGTAATGATCCACTCAAGATTCTTGACAAAAGATGAACACTGAGCTACGGCTAAATCACACAATAGCAGGTTCAAAAAAGCATGGCAAAAGTGCAAAAGATATCAGGTTCACAGACTTAGTGAAAATAGCAACATGTCAGGATTTAACATCAGGAAGCAATGTTTAAATCAAGATAACAACATGCTACATGAACATATCATGGCAAAGCAAGGCATGGCATGAAACTACTCAACGCATACAACAAAAGTCCCTTACTGACCATAAGCCAAAAGGAATCAGAAGATACAATGGCACCCTTGTAAACATAGCATGTTTCGTTAACAGATTCAGACTTAGCAGAAAAACTGGGCATGGCAAAAACAGAGGTACATAGGCATGTTTGCGAGCTCGATGCACTCACCACAAGGAATTGCATGATAAACTAAGCATACAACCAGCAAGTAGAAATGATCAATAAGCTAACCATGGCAAGAACACTCTCATAACATGCATGTCAACTACAACAACCTCGGCAAAATTGATTAACATGTAAACAATCTGCCAGGAACATTTTATAGCAAAAGTAGAGCAAGATTGAGTCATGCTAGGGTACTCCGTAATTAAAAACAAAGAGATGGATGGATAGAGCATAACAATATCTCAAAATCATCCTTACTGAACATGCTCAAAAGAGGCATGGATCACTCTGTAGCAACAAGAATACATGACATAAAAATATCATCAGGGAAATGACTTAGAAGAATTCTAAGTCCCTAAAATCAGCAACATCACGAGAGCTACTTTGCATGCTTTTGCTAGTCACCACAATGATCACAAAAATAAATGGCATACACCCCTGTAAATATGGCATGGTCTAGCCCAAAACACATGTAGGGCTCAAGTTCATAGGAAGCACACATTAAACATGGCAAAAATGACAAATGTCCATAATTCGTTAAGAAACAGAAACTAACATTACATAGCACTCTTGCAACAGAATTTAGGGTATGAACTCAAATGAACATGATGCAATGGAATGAAATGATGAGGACCTCGAGACGAACAATTTGATATGCTACACGTCCAAAACGGAGCTACGGATGCAAAGTTATGATGCGATGAATAAAGCTAAAATATTGGGGACTTAGGCAGAAAAACACCTCCCAGATCTAGATCTAGGGTTCGCACGTGGACCAAGGTTCACCAGATTTACTGTAGACGCCGGAGAACGGTGGCCGGGACTCGCCCGGGAGGAAGTAGATGACCGGAGACGGGCGCCGGGTCGCCGGCGATGGCGGGGAGCGGCAAGGCGGCGCCGGTCGGCAACGGGGCGGCACGGCGGAGCGGCGAGGCCGGCGCAGGGCGACGCGATGGAGCGGTAGGCGGCGGGCCGACGCTCGGGCGGCGGGCGAAGCGGTAGGCGGCGGCACGCGGCGACTGGGCCTCGGGGCCCGCTGCGGGCCGGGCGGGCCGGAGCGGGAGGCGGCGAAGTGGGCGCGGGCGGTGCGATGTGGCGCACCGCGATAGGTCAGGCGGCGGTGGGTGGACGTGTCCGGCCCGATCCGGACGCGTCCGGCGGCGGGAGGAAGAAGAGACTAGGGTTAGGGGTGGATTTGATCCGAATTTTTTTGGGCGAGGCACCTATTTATACATAGAGGGAGCTAGGAGGCTCCAAATTGAGCATGGTTTTCGGCCACGCGATCGTGATTGAACGACCGAGATGATGGAGGGGGTTTAGCTGGGTTTTGGGACACTTTGGAGAGGTGTTGGGCTGCAACACACACGAGGCCTTTACGGTTCCTCGGTTAACCGTTGGAATAACAAACGAAGTCCAAATGGCACAAAACTTGACAGGCGGTCTACCGGTAGTATACCAATGCCACTTGGCAAGTCTCGGTCCAATCTGAGAACGTTTAACACCCGCACACGAAAAGAGGCAAAAGGGGACACCGGAGGACATAGGAGCGCCGGATTGCAAAACGGACAACAGGGAAAATGCTCAGATGCATGAGACGAACATGTATGCAAATGCGATGAAACATGATGACATGATATGAAATGCATGCCACGCAAGCAAATGACAAGGAAACAACAGCAAATAACTGGAAGACACCTGGCGCAACGGTCTCGGGGCGTTACAACACTCCACCACTATGAGAGGATCTCGTCCCGAGATCTAGAATGGCACCGGAGGGAAAACGGAAGAGAAAGAGAAGAGGTAAAACTAAGTTGCTTCTTTGGCAAATGAGTGAAACCAATGAACCTTGCGAGGTTGAACAACTTCGAGAAAAGAATACAACGGAGATGAACAAAATTGAAAACACTCCGTTAGAAAAGAGGAACAAGTAAGAACAAATTCGGGCAGCACATCGGTTGAAAAGAGATTCAAGACTAGATAGGATGAAAAGAGCTTGAAAGGAGGACACCACACACCAGTTAAACGGATAAGCAAGGAAAGGAACATAATCTTGACAAAAGAAGATGATGGGTCGAAGAGAGCAACATCACAATGCCTCCGGGAGAAATGAAAGAATGGAATTAAAGGAACGGGGAAGAAAACAACATCTTCTACCTCCAATGAGCTTGCAAAGGCATCTTAAGGAGAAGGGTCGAACGGAGTTGTTGGAAAACCAACAATGAAAGGATAAGCTTGATGTGGACTTATGGACAACATCTCAAAACTTAAGGTGAAATTCTGCCACTAACGAAAACAATAGATTGGATTGATATCAACAAGGAGACGAGAAACTTATCTCACCGGTAGGACAAATGAAGAACTTGGGTCATTTATAAGCACCATAAATAGCGACAATCCTTAGGGAAAAGCTTTAGGTAAAAATAGCCCAGGATAACTCCAACGAAGAGATTTGGATTTAAAAATATCTCATTCTTGACAACATGTGAATCATGAAATATGAAGGGAAACTGTCAAGAAATACATAACACCACCTGAAAAGATAAGATAGAAAGAATTGCACTTCGGAATGCAAGAAGGGAAATACTTGAAGTATAACTTGACGGATCATAGCTTCGAGAGATATCTTGAAGAACAATTGAAGAGTGAAAAGGATCCTTGACGAACCACCATGTAGCCTCCATGAACAACTCCGGTAGCAAAAGAATGATCAATCGAAATGAAAGAGAAGTTGAAAACACAAGGTGAAGACTTGTAATGATTAGATGTATTTTCACGATGATATAACCGAGAAAACTTGAAACTTTGGGAAAAGAAAAGATGAAACAATAGAAAAAACAAGAATTTATTTATTATGAACAAACTCTGAAGGAAGGAATTTATCACTTGGATGAAACAAGAATAAGAATTATGTTATGCGTATCCTTCACCAATTTAAATTGATGACAATCCACGGATTTGGCATACTACTCATTCTCGTAGAAAGGATTAAGATAGATATATCGCAAACTTGATAAGGTCTTCAACGAACCACCGGTAGGATTGAAAAAAACCGAATGAATTGATACGATAACAAAGGAAGAGAAATCTTGAACGAACCACCGTAAGAATTGAAAATGAATGAAGTAAAGGGATGAGTCAACGGTAAGAATTAGAGAACGAATGAAGATTCTTGAGAGAATTTAGATGCAAGTGAACGAAGAGATCCCGAGCTGATTAGAGAACACTTGGAGGATGCACCGGTAAGAATTGAAAATGAGAGCTGGAAGCTGTAATGAATAATCCCGAAATGATGGCCTTCAGAGGAAAGAAATGGAAACAACTCATGAAATTCTCCGGATGGGTGAAAAGAATTATCACAATCGAAAACAATTATGAGAGGATGGCATAAAGCTAGCATCATGAATCATGAAGAGAATGGAGCAAGATATGGAGGAAAGTTCTTCTTCGGTCTTCAAATGTTGAGAATGACGATGAGAAACACCACCATGAATTGTTGAGGCACTCCGGAATGAAGAATGAAAAGGTTGAGCCAACGATGAAAAGAATTATAAGATCTTGGAGAAACCATCTGACTGATGATAATTCATTCTTATGACAAACTTTGAAATAAATTTGATTATAACTCCGGAAAAATAGAAGAGTCAGGTAAGATCCTGGGAAAAGACCTATGGGTTAGGGCCCACTCAAAAGAAACATCGTTGAAAGATTTGAAAGAGAGATTGAGTCGGTAGAATTAAATGGCTTGAATGAGACAACAACCTCGAGATATCTTCAGCACTCCGGAACAATTGAATAGCGAGAAGTGGAATGATAATAAGGTGCACCGGCATGGAAAACATTCGAAATGAGTTAAAGGATATGATCAACACCAAAAGCTTGAATTGAATCCACCGGAGAAGAAAATAATGAAGAATGACGAACTTGAAGCTTCCTTAGCATCTTCCTGAGAATCACCGAATAAGAACATTGACGGAAAATAATGGAGAGACTTCCCATCAATAAAAGGATACTCGATTAAGTGATTTGAGTCCTCGAAGAAAAGGGGTGGGAGGGCGGGGAAAACAAAGACAACTTGGTATGGATGAAACAAACACCGTTGAGAAGAACTGATAATTGATCTTGCGGATGTCGAAAATGATCGGATTCACTTGAAGAGAAAAACATCGGTTGAAAAGGATTGACATGACAATCTCGATTATCATGAAGGATTAGTATTCACATAGAAATATGAGAACACCTCTTAGGAAAGGTATGGAATCAACATTTGACTTTGAAGCAACTCGAATACCACAACTCAAAAACAAAACAAAGGATTGGCTTGCAGAAAAAGCCAGAACAAACATATGATAGAGATTTCATCCGAAGTTTTCATGGTGGGGCCCACACAGGCTCGATCGTACATCACCATCATGGACAAGGCAGTGCACATGACATACGAAGCGTCCCCGAGTCAGCATAGCCAAGGACTCTTTAAGACATAACGAGACCACTGTAAAACCAACCGTGGATAGGCGGACCACTAGACGTCGAACCCCAATCTCATATCATGCATCTGTCGGAAAGATATCCTAGGAGCTACTAGAATTCCCACTTATAAACTCCCGAAACTTTCCGGTTATGCAATCAGGTGTCGGGGATACAGGGGAAGCATAATATCTTACCCAAAACTAGCAAATCCTACATCCAACTGTATCCATCCTTCAACACATAACCAAGAAACCTTCGGAAATCATTTACCTCAACCTTCGAAAAGAATCTGTTATACGAGTTATGGCAATACTCCCGAACTCTCGCCCCAGTACTGGGTGGCGTCGAGGTTATCTCACCAACAACTGCATAAAAGATATTTTCGATGTCGGCGAAACTCAGGTATTCCAGAACTGCAACGATAAAATTGTGACGACAACACCTCGGAGCTCAACTCCCCGGGACACTGCCACAACCCCTAAATGTCAGGAGGCACCAAGAACAATGTTGTCGTCACAAAACCATCGGAACGATTCCAAGATACCCGCGTGATCCTAAATTTTTTTTAGTGAAATTTGAGAAGAGAAGAGTCAAAACTCTACGTCAGGATGCCTCACCAGAGCGACGAAGGGACTGAGGAGTAAAAATAATCCTTCTCCCCGATATATATATAATCCTATAAGACTCAACACATTTTTTCTAGACTCAACAATGCCAGCGATTCGATCAAGCAGGGGGCTCCTAAGTCGGGGAAGGCTTTGATTGCCAACTTGTTACACCCACGATGCGGCTATATCTCCCACGTGTCGGAGCACGACATAGAGGCATAACCGCATTGTAGGCAATGTCGCAAGAGGGGTAATCTTTACACATCCCATGTACTGAATAAGAAAGAGGTACATAGTTGGCTTACAATCACCACTTCACACAATACATAAATATAGCATTACAATCATCCAGATACAACCAAGGTCTGACTACGGAACCAAAATAAAGACAACCCCAAATGCATAATGTCCCCGATCGCCCCAACTGTGCTCCACTACTGATCATCTGGAAAGGAAACGTAGTATCGTCCTGAGTCCTCATCGAACTCCCACTTGAGCTCAGTCGTTTCTCCTGGAATGGTATCATCGACACCTCCATCTGGTTTTGGAAGTAATCTGTGAGTCACGGGGACTCAGCAATCTCACACCCTCGCGATCAAGACTATTTAAGCTTTTGGGTAGGGAAAGGTATGAGGTGGAGCTGCAGCCAGCACTAGCATATATGGTGGCTATCATACGCAAATGAGAGCGAGAAGAGAAAGCAAAACACATTCGAGAATCTATGATCAAGAAGTGATCTTAGAAATACTTATGTTCAAGCATAACCCGAGAACGTGTTCTCTTCCCGGACTCCGCCGAAAAGAGACCATCACGGCTACACATGCGGTTGATCCATTTTAATTAAGTTAAGTTTCAAATTATCTACAACCCGACATTAACAAATTCCCATCTGCCCATAACCGCGGGCAAGGCTTTCAAAAGTTCAAAATCCCTGCAGGGGTGTCCCAACTTAGCCCATCACAAGCTCTCACGGTCAATGAAGGATATTCCTTCTCCCAGGATGACCCGATCAGACTCGGAATCCCGGTTACAAGACATCTCAACAATGGTAAAACTAAACCAGCAAAGCCACCCGAATGTGCCGACAAATCCCGATAGGAGCTGCACATATCTCGTTCTCAGGGCACACCGGATTGTCCAAGGTTCCGGTAGACCAGCCCAGAGTTGCCCCTAGTGGCCACCGGCAGCTGACAGGTTGGACTAACACTCAGAGGAGCACTGGCCCCCGGGGGGGGGGGGCTAAAATAAAGATGACCCTCGGGCTCCGGAAACCCAAGGGAAAAGAAAAACGCTAGGTGGCAAATGGTAAAACCAAGGTTGGGCCTTGCTGGAGGAGTTTTATTCAAGGCAAACTGTCAAGGGGTTCCCATGATAACCCAACCGCGTAAGGAACGCAAAATCAAGGAACATAACACCGGTATGACGGAAACTAGGGCGGCAAGAGTGGAACAAAACACCAGGCATAAGGTCGAGCCTTCCACCCTTTACCAAGTGTATAGATGCATTAATTAAATAAGAGATATTGTGATATCCCAACAAGAATATCCACGTTCCAACATGGAACAAACTCCAATCTTCACCTGCAAGTAGCAACGCTATAAGAGGGGATGAGCAAAGCGGTAACATAGCCAAACAACGGTTTGCTAGGACAAGGTGGGTTAGAGGCTTGGCTTAGCAATATGGGAGGCATGATATAGCAAGTGGTAGGTATCGCAGCATAGGCATAGCAATAGAGCGAGCAACTAGCAAGCAAAGATAGATGTGATTTCGAGGGTATGGTCATCTTGCTTGCAAAGTTCTCCGAGAAGACGAAAGCTTGAACCTCGTCAGTGTACTCAACGGGTACCTCGATCACGAATTCAACTCCTGGCTCTACCCAAAGCAAGAACACAAGCAAAGGAAACCACAATCAACCACGGTGCAATGCGCAAGCAACATGATGCAAAACATGGCATGATATGCGGGATGTGATATGCAATGCATATGAGAGCTCCGGAAGGAAAAGATTGATTAAGGCATCAACTTGTCAAACCAAGTGCGCCGCTGGAAAGATGAGTTGATTTCGGTAGAAATCGATATAAAGATCACCAGAATCGGATGCACGGTTTGCAAATGGCAAGCAAAACAATAATGGCACCATTCTGCGATTAACAGCACGATGCCATCTAGAATGCAACAAGAAATTAAGCTACTGCACTCTAACATAGCAACAAAGCACATGGCAATGATCCACTCAAGATGCTTGACAAAAGATGAACACTGAGCTACGGCTAAATCACACAATAGCAGGTTCAAACCAGCATGGCAAAAGTGCAAAAGATATCATGTTCACAGACTTAGTGAAAATAGCAACATGTCAGGATTTAACACCAGGAAGCAATGTTTAGAGCAAGATAACAACATGCTACAGGAACATATCATGGCAAAGCAAGGCACGGCATGAAACTACTCAACGCATATAACAAAAGTCCCTTACTGACCATAAGCCAAAAGGGATCAGAAGATACAATGGCACCCATGTAAACATAGCAAGTTTCGTTAACAGATTCAGACTTATCAGAAAAACTGGGCATGGCAGAAACAGAGTTACATAGACATGTTTGCGAGCTCGATGCACTCACCACAAGGCATTGCATGACAAACTAAGCATACACCCAGCAGAAGACATGATCAATAAGCTAACCATGGCAAGAACACTCTCATAGCATGCATGGATCAACTACAACAACCTCGGCAAAATTGATTAACACGTAAACAATCTGCCAGAAACATTTTATAGCAAAAGTAGAGCAAGATTGAGTCATGCTAGGGTACTCCATAATTGCAAACAAAGAGATGGATGGATAGAGCATAACAATATCTCAAAATCATCCTTAGTGAACATGCTCAAAAGAGGCATGGATCACTCTGTAGTAACAAGAATACATGGCATAAAAATATCATCAGGCAAATGAATTAGAAGAATTCTAAGTCCCTGAAATCAGAAACATCACGAGAGCTACTTTGCATGCTTGTGCTAATCGCCACAATGATCACAAAAATACATGGCATACACCCCTATAAATATGGCATGGCCTAGCCCAAAACACATGTAGGGCTCAAGTTCATAGGAAGCACGCATTAAACATGGCAAAAATGACAAATGTCCATAATCTGTTAAGAAACAGAAACTAACATTACATAGCACTCTTGCAACAGCATTTAGGGCATCAAGATGAACTCAAATGAACATGGTGCAATGGAATGAAATGAAGAGGACCTCGAGACGAACAATTTGATATGCTACATGTCCAAAACGGAGCTACGGATGCGAAGTTATGATGCGATGAACAAAGCTTAAATATTGGGGTCTTAGGCAGAAAAACACCTCCCAGATCTGGATCTAGGGTTCGCACGTGGACCGAGGTTCGCCGGATTTACTGTAGACGCCGGAGAACGGTGGCTGGGACTCGCCGGGGAGGAAGTAGATGACCGGAGACGGGTGCCGGGACGCCGGCGACGGCGGGGAGCGGCGAGGCGGCGCCGGTCAGC
>NC_041392.1:203243150-203443111 GCF_002162155.2 Triticum dicoccoides
CAGCGGCGGGGCGGTGCGCGGGCGGCGGGACCGGCGCGGGGCGGCGCGGCGGAGCGGCGAGGCCGGCGCAGGGCGGCGCGGCGGCAGGCGAAGCGGTAGGCGGCGGCGCGCGCCGACTGGGCCTCGGGGGCCCGCTGCAGGCCGGGCGGGCCGGTGCGGGAGGAGGCGAAGTGGGCGCGGGCGGTGCGACGTGGTGCGCCGCGATAGGTCGGGCGGCGGCGGGCGGACGTGTCCGGCCCGATCCGGACGCGTCCGGCGGCAGGAGGAAGAAGAGGCTAGGGTTAGGGGTCGATTTGATCAAGGATTTTTTGGGGGAGGCACCTATTTATACATAGAGGGAGCTAGGAGGCTCCAAATTGAGCATGGTTTTTGGCCACACGGTCGTGATTAAACGACTGAGATGGTGGAGGGGGTTTAGCTGGGTTTTGGGCCACTTTGGAGAGGTGTTGGGCTGCAACACACACGAGGCCTTTACGGTTCCTCGGTTAACCGTTGGAATAACAAACAAAGTCCAAATGGCACAAAACTTGACAGGCGGTCTACCGGTAGTATACCAAGGCCACTTGGCAAGTCTCGGTCCAATCCGAGAATGTTTAACACCTGCACACGAAAAGAGGCAAAAGGGGACACCGGAGGACATAGGAGCGCTGGATTGCAAAACGGACAACGGGGAAAATGCTCGGATGCATGAGACGAACATGTATGCAAATGCGATGAAACATGATGACATGATATAAAATGCATGACACGCAAGCAAATGACAAGGAAACAACAGCGAATAACTGGAAGACACCTTCTGGTGACCCGATATGCACCTGGTACCCCAGGAACACTTACGATGTCCGAATATCATCGTACAATATATGAATCTTTACCTCTCGACCATTTCGAGACTCCTCGTCATGTCCGTGATCTCATTCGGGACTCCAAACAACATTAGTTCACCAAATCACATAACTCATATAATACAAAATCATCATCCAACATTAAGCGTGCGGACCCTACGGGTTCGAGAACTATGTAGACATGACCGAGACACCTCTCCGGTAAATAACCAATAGCGGAACTTGGATGCTCATATCAGTTCCTACATATCCTATGAAGATCTTTATCGGTCAAACCATAATTACAACATACGTTATTCCTTTTGTCATCGGTATGTTACTTGCTCGAGATTCAATCGTCGGTATCTCTATACCTAGTTCAATCTTGTTACCGGCAACTCTCTTTACTCGTTCCGTAATGCATCATCCCGCAACTAACTCATTAATCACATTATTTGCAAGCCTTATCATGATGTGCACTAGATCATTGATGGCGCGCGTTGCTGCGCCCATCTATTTTGAATGTTTTATGATAGAGATAGGATTTTTCTGTAAAATACATGGAGACAAGATAGACTATGAAAAATGCTAAAATAGACCAAAATAACTGTTTCGCTTTTTATGAAAGATACTCCTGTCAGTAGTAAGTAATAACCTAAGAGATAATAACATTGTGTACTATACTAAGCTAGGACAGAGCAACTATCAGTAGTAAGTAATATCCTATCAGATAATAATATTGTGTACTAAGCTAGGACAGAACGACAACTACAACTTTCACTTGGTGAACAAATAGCAGTAACCTTCAATAAGAATATGCAGGGACCTACAATAATGTCGGATATGGCATGGACTGCCAGCTAGCATTTGTAGTTTTGCTCCCAGCTATAGGGATAAAGATCTGAAAATGCAAAAAAAACCACCACATCTGTGAGGATGGCAATAAAATCTTCATATTTTGCTTGTAGCTCTTCATACAAAGAAACATATTTTCTGACAAACTTGTGCTCTGTTGCACGCTCACTGAAATGATAAGAACATTTTTTTCAGCAGAAACACAAGAAAACAAAATCCCTTACTATTGAGGTCTCAAACATGTTTTTTTGCAAGAAAGAAAAACTCACTAAATTACACACGAGAGGGAACAAAGCCTGAAGTTGGATATTTTTCTCGGCTTTCTTCAACTCCACAACCTAAATGGAAGACCTATGGGAACAGGTACCAGAGAATTCCATGCACATCCTCCATTACCTCAGTAACAATCCAGGCAGCACCTCAATGGAAACAAGAATCCACCGCTGATCCAACACTAATGGGAAGCAAGACAACCAATCATCTCATATTTAGAGCGGGAAACAGATCATCATACTGCTACTATGAGTACAACCTACTGCGCAAAGTATACAGGAAATGCTCATAATCATCATCATCTAGCACGAAGTGCTGTAAAAAATCATCTGCAAACACACTATGATAAAAGAAAAGGTACATACTAAGAGAAGTTGCATAAGCTTTTGTTCTTTTCCTCGCAAGACATTTCTGTACAGACACTTGAGACAATGGACTGTCAGTGAAGATAAATATCCTTTCCCCCTCTTGAGGGTGACTAAAAATGGCAGAAAACTGATTACACATACATGTACTAAACAAAACTGCTCATTTGCGTAAAATAATCCTACCCCATAAATAATATCAAACGTTTGGATGAATCAACTAAAGGTTTTGGATCACCAAGGCCATTAAAGTCGAAATCTACTATAGATGGCGATATAGAGCCAAATAGACATACTGTTGATCAAGATGTATTACCAAAAGACATCTTTGGTGTAACTTAGATGGCTGAGATACATATATGAAGATGTCTCATCCAGTAAGAAGATGAAGCATTGAAGACATCATCCAAAATGACTGATAGAATGATAGGCAAAATGTAGTCCTGGAAAGTAAGTCTGTTGGTGCATCAACACATGACTAACCGATGTTTTTAAAGTAAAAAATAGCCAATATATTTATGAGCAAGCCATATGGTGCCATGGTTATACTAATTAACTACATAGCTAAGAATGTATTTAGGTATTTCTTAATTAAGTTCAAACTTTGTTTCCCGGCATATAACAAATTGAAAGTGTAGTAACATTAGAAGATACTCCCTCAGTCCCACAATATAAGACGTTTTTGCAAGCTAAAATAGTTTGCAAAAACGACTTATATTGTGGGAGTAGCCGGTAATGTGTTGACCATTGAAGCAACCAATTTCGTCAATAGTTTCTAGAGTTGTAGAGAAGACAACACCTATATGGCAATATATCAGAACTAAGCAACAGAACCAGGAGATGCACATTCGCAATAGAGAACCAAGATAAGAACAGTCGAGGGTACTATAATACACTGACCTGATTAGCTGATTTTGCAGCACATCATCTTCCTGGATGTAGGCCTCCTCCTGCCAATCAACCTATGGTCTTGTTAAAAGCGTATGAGAAGGAAATCATTGGTCTTGTTAAAACCTGGGAAGGGAGAACCAATTAAACTCTGAAAATCAAACCTCACAAGGGAGGGGAGCGAGGCGTGCAGGAAGATCAAAGATGGGATAAATCCAGATTTCGGCTGATGTGAAGGGGAGAAGCGTATAAGGGCGTCAAATCCAACGCCAGGGAAAGGGATCTAGGCCATTGTTGTGGTCATCACAAACGTGGGGATATGAAGACAACATACTGCAGGGGATTTAATGCTGGAGGTGAGCGCCACGAGATGAATAATAAAGAGCCGCATGTAATGAGGCAGCTGCAGGTTGGGAAAAAGAAACGCGCAACTCAATTAATCATGCACATCACCCACGATGAATGCTCCCAAGAACCGACGATTGATTGTCTCCTCGAACTCTGGTGGATCATTTTCCCTCCGCTTCACCGAACAGTGAGATGAAGCTTCCTCTCTACCTGCATCGGCATGCAATTAGGGAGGCTCGAACCAGCTCGATCACATGGTCTGGCTCTACGTCGTCTCCATGGGATCCGTCGCCCCCGCATCGTTCGTGAACCAGCTGGGTCACCCATGGAATGAGCCGCCATGGAAAGGATGAGGAGTGCGGCGGGGTGGCTTCACGTAGGTTAGCGGAGGCTGCTATAGGCCCATAAGGCCCAATTAATCTGAAACGCCCAAAAAAGTTACCAGAGCAGCGGCCCAGGACGGTTTGTGATTGTTAATAGCGAAGTAAGCCAGATTACACGCGATTCACAACAAATCTAATGGCCAAAAATGCTCAGAATTGACGATCAAATGGCTGTGAAGGGTGATGACCTGAGAGGCCTGGAAAGCTGCACAGTTTTAATGTATCTAAATTACCGAGAGGGCCCAGAGATACCTCTCTGATACTCGGAGTGACAAATCCTAATCTCGATCTATGCCAACCCAACAAACACCTTAGGAGATACCTGTAGAACATATTTATAATCACCCAATTACGTTGTGACGTTTGATAGCACACAAGGTATTTCTACGGTATCCGGGAGTTGCATAATCTCATAGTCAAAGGAATATGTATATGACATGAAGAAAGCTATAGCAATAAAACTGAACGATCAACATGCTAAGCTAACAGATGGGTCTTGTCCATCACATCATTCTCCTAATGATGTGATCCCGTTCATCAAATTACAACACATGTCTATGGTTAGGAAACTTAACCATCTATGATTGACGAGCTAGTCTAGTAAACGCTTACTAGGGAAACGGTGTTTTGTCTATGTATCCACACATGTATCAAGTTTTTGATTAATACAATTCTAGCATGAATAATAAACATTTGTCATGATATAAGGAAATATAAATTAACAACTTTATTATTGCCTCTAGGGCATATTTTCTTCAGTCTCCCACTTGCACTAGAGTCAATAATCTAGTTCACATCGCTATGTGATTTAACACCAATAGTTCACATCTTTATGTGATTAATTCACATCACCATGTGACTAACACCCAAAGGGTTTATTAGAGTCAATAATCTAGTTCACGTCGCTATGTGATTAACACCCAAAGAGTACTAAGGTGTGATCATACTTTGCTTGTGAGAAAAGTTTAGTCAGCGGGTCTGCCACATTCAGAGCCATATGTATTTTGCAAATTTTCTATGTCTTCAATGCTCTGCTTGGAGCTACTCTAGCTAATTTCTCCCACTTTCAATATGTATCCAGATTGAGACTCAGAGTCATCCGGATCGGTGTAAAAGCTTGCATCGACGTAACTCTTTACGACGAACTCTTTATCACCTCCATAACTGAGAAATATGTCCTTAGTCCTCTTAGGTAACTAAGGATAACTTTGACCGCTGTCCAGTGATCCACTCCTGGATCACTATCATACCCCCTAGCCAAACTCATGGCAAGGTACACAATAGGTCTGGTACAGAACATAGCATACTTTATAGAACCTATGGCTGAGGCATAGGAAATGACTTTCATTCTCTTTCTATTTTCTACTGTTGTCGGGTTTTGAGTCTTACTCAATTTTCAAACCTTGCAATACAGGAAAGAACTCCTTCTTTGACTGTTCCATTTTGAACTACTTCAAAATCTTGTCAAGGTATGTACTCATTGAAAAATCTTATCAAGCGTCTTGATATCTCTATAGATCTTGATGCCCAATATGTAAGTAGCTTCATCGAGGTCTTTCTTTGAAAAACTCCTTTCAAACACTCATTTATGCTCTCTACAAAATTCTACATCATTTCCGATAAACAATATGTCATTCACATATACTTATAAGAAATGTTATAGTGCTCCCACTCACTTTCTTGTAAATACAGGCTTCAGTTCAAGTCTGTATAAAACTATATATGCTTTGATCGACTCATCAAAGCGTGTATTCCAACTCCGAGATGCTTGCACTAGTCCATATATGGATCGCTGGAGCTGGCACATTTTGTTAGCACCTTTAGTATTGACAAAACCTTCTGGTTGCATCATATACAACTCTTCTTTAATAAATCCATTAAGGAATGTAGTGTTGATATCCATTTGCCAGATTTCATAAAATGCGGCAATTGCTAACATGATTTGGATAGACTTAAGCATCGGTACGAGTGAGAAAAACTCATCGTAGTCAACACCTTGAACTTGTCGAAAAACTTTTTTGCGACAATTCGAGCTTTGTAGATAGTAACACTACCATCAGCGTTCGTCTTCCTCTTGAAGATCCATTTATTCTCAATGGCTTGCCGATCATCAGGCAAGTCCACCAAAGTCCACACTTTGTTCTTATAAATGGATCCTATCTCAGATTTCATGGCCTCAAGCCATTTATCGGAATCTGGGCTCATCATCGCTTACTCATAGTTCGTAGGTTCGTCATGGTCTAGTAACATGACATCCAGGACAGGATTACCGTACCACTTTAGTGCAGAACGTGCTCTAGTTGACCTATGAGGTTTGGTAGTAACTTGATCTGAAGTTACATGATCATTATCATCAGCTTCCTCTCTAGTTGGTGTAGGCATCATGGGAACGGTTTTCTATGATGAGCTACTTTCCAATTCGAGAGAAGGTACAATTACCTCATCAAGTTCTACTTTCCTCCCACTCATTTCTTTCGAGAGAAACTCCTTCTTTAGAAAGGATCCATTCTTAGCAACAAAGATATTGCCTTCGGATCTGTGATAGAAGGTGTACCCAACAGTTTCTTTTAGGTATCCTATGAAGACTCACTTCTCCGATTTGGGTTCCAGCTTATCAGGCTGAAGCTTTTTCACACAAGCATCGCAACCCCAAACTTTAAGAAACGACAGCTTAGGTTTCTTGCCAAACCCTAGTTCATACGGTGTCGTCTCAACATATTTAGATGGTGCCCTATTTAACGTGAATGGAGTTGTCTCTAATGCATAACCCCAAAGCGATAGTGGTAAATCGGTAAGAGACATCATAGATCGCACCATATCCAATAAAGTATGGCTACGACGTTTGGACACACTATTACGCTATGGTGTTCCAAGTGGCGTGAGTTGTGAAACTATTCCACATTGTTTTAAATGAAGGACAAACTCGTAACTCAAATATTCGCCTCCGTGATCAGATCGTAGAATCTTTATTTTCTTGTTACGATGATTCTCCACTTCACTCTGAAATTCTTTGAACTTTACAAATGTTTCAAACTTGTGTTTCATTAAATAGATATACCCATATCTGCTCAAATCATCTGTGAAGGTCAGAAAATAATGATACCCACCGCGAGCATCAACACTCATCGGACCGCATACATCAGTATGTATTATTTCCATTAAGTTAGTGGCTCGCTCCATTGTTCTAGAGAACGGAGTTTTAGTCATGTTGCCCATGAGGCATGGTTCACAAGCATCAAATGATTCATAATCAGGTGATTCCAAAAGTCCATCCGCATGGAGTTTCTTCATGCGCTTTACACCAATATGACCTAAATGGCAGTGCCACAAATATGTTGCACTATCATTATCAACTGTGCATCTTTTGGCATCAATATTATGAATATGTGTATCACCACGATCGAGATTCAACAAACCATTCACATTGGGTGTATGACCATAGAAGGTTTTATTCATATAAACAGAACAACAATTATTCTCTGACTTAAGTGAATAACCGCATTGCAATAAACATGATCTAATCATATTAATGCTCAAAGTAAACACCAAATAACATTTATTTAGGTTCAATTCTAATCCCAAAGTTAGAGGGAGTGTGCGATGGTCATCATATCAACCTTGGAATTACTTCCAACACACATCGTCACCTCGCCCTTAACTAGTCTCTGTTTTTTGCAACTCCTGTTTCGAGTTACTACTCTTAGCAACTGAACCAGTATCAAATACCGAGGGGTTGCTATAAACACTAGTGAAGTATACATCAATAACATGTATATCAAATATACCTTTGTTCACTTTGCCATCCTTCTTATCCACCAAGTATCTAGGGCAGTTCCACTTCCAGTGACCATTTCCTTTGCAGTAGAAGCACTCAGTTTCAGGTTTGGGTCTAGCTTTGGGCTTCTTCATGGGAGTGGCAACTTTCTTGCCATTCTTTTTGAAGTTTCCTTTCCTTTCCCTTTCCCTTTTTCTTGAAACTAGTGGTCTTGTGACCATCAACACTTGATGCTATTTCTTGATTTCTACCTTCGCTAATTTCAGCATCAGGAAGAGCTTGGGAATCATTTTCGTAATCCCTTGCATATTATAGATCATTACGAAGTTCTAGTAACTTCGTGACAGTGACTAGAGAACTCTGTCAATCACTATTTATCTGGAAGATTAACTCCCACTTGATTCAAGTGATTGTAGTACCCAGACATTCTGAGTACATGCTCACTAGCTGAGCTATTCTCCTCCATCTTGTAGGCAAAGTACTTGTCAGAGGTTTCATACCTCTCAACACGGGCATGAGTCTGAAATATCATTTTCAGCTTCTTGGAACATCTCATATGCTCCATGGCGTTCAATTTTTTTTTGAAGTCCGGGTTCTAAGACGTAAAGCATGGTGCACTAAATTATCAGGTAGTCATCATACCGAGGTTGTAAAACGTTCATAACGTCTGCATCTGCTCCTGCAATAGGTTCGTCACCTAGTGGTGCATTAAGGACATAATTCTTCTGTGCACCAATGAGCATAATCCTCATATCACGGACCTAGTCCGCATCATTGCTACTATCATCTTTCAACATAGTTTTCTCTAGGAACATATAAAAAATAAGCGAGGAGCTACATCGCGAGCTATTCATCTACAACATAATTTGCAAATACTATCAGGACTAAGTTCATGATAAATTAAGTTCAATTAACCATATTACTTAAGAACTCCCACTTAGATAGACATCCCTCGAGTCGTCTAAATGATTACGTGATCCATATCAACTAAACCATGTCCGATCAACACGTGAGATGGAGTAGTCTTCAATGGTGAACATCTCTATGCTCATCATATCTACTATATGATTCACGTTTGACCTTTCGGTCTCCAGTGTTTCGAGGCCATGTATGTACATGCTAGGCTCGTCAAGTTTAACCCGAGTATTCCGCATGTGCAAAACTTTCTTGCAGTCGTTGTATGTGAACGTAGAGCTTATCACACCCGATCATCACGTGGTGTCTCGGCACGATGAACTCTCGCAACGGTGCATACTCAGGAGAACTCTTATACCTTGAAATTTTTAACGAGGGATCATCTTATAATGCTACCGCCGTACTAAGCAAAATAAGATGCATAAAAGATAAACATCACATGCAATCAAAATATGTGACATGATATGGCCATCATCATCTTGTGCCTTTGATCTCCATCTCCAAAGCACTGTTATGATCTCCATCGTCACCGGCTTGACACCGTGATCTCCATCGTAGCGTCATTGTCGTCTCGCCAACTATTGCTTCTACAACTATCGCTTATGGATAGCGATAAAGTAAACCAATTACATGGCGATTGCATTTCATACAATAAAGCGACAACCATAAGGCTCCTGCCAGTTGCCGATAACTTATACAAAACATGATCATATCATACAACAATGTATATCACATCATGTCTAGACATAGACATGAGTTTTCACTTGATTAACGGGATGACATCATTAGAGAGTGATGTTATTGACTTGACCCATCCATTAGCTTAGCATGATGATCGTTTATTTTGTTGCTATTGCTTTCTTCATGACTTATACATGTTCCTATGACTATGAGATTATGCAACTCCTAAGTACCGGAGGAACACTTTGTGTGCTACCAAACATCAGAACGTAACTGGGTGATTATATAGGTGCTCTACAGGTGTCTCCGATGGTACTTGTTGAGTTGGCATAGATCGAGATTAGGATTTGTCACTCCAATTGTCGGAGAGGTATCTCTGGGCCCTCTCGGTAATGCACATCACAATAAGCCTTGCAAGCAATGTGACTAATGAGTTAGTTGTGGGATGTTGCATTACGGAACAAGGAAAGAGACTTGCCGGTAACGATATTGAACTAGGTATTGAGATACCGACGATCGAATCTCGGGCAAGTAACATACTGATGACAAAGGGAACAACGTATGTTGTTATGCGGTTTGACCGACAAAGATCTTCGTAGAATATATGGGAGCCAATATGAGCATCCAGGTTCCATTATTGGTTATTGACCGGAGACATGTCTCGGTCATGTCTACATAGTTCTCGAACCCGTAGGGTCTGCACGCTTAAAGTTCTGTGATGATCGGTATTATGAGTTTTTGTGTTTTGAAGTACCAAAGGTATTTCGGAGTCCCGGATATGATCACGAACATGACGAGGAGTCTCGAAATGGCCGAGACATAAAGATTGATATATTGGATGACTATGTTCGTGATGGGGAACGTAGTAATTTCAAAAATTTCCTACGCACACGCAAGATGGTGATGCATAGCAACGAGAGGGGAGAGTGTTGTCCACATACCCTCGAACACCGAAAGCAGAAGCATTAGCACAATGCGGTTGATGTAGTTGTACGTCTTCACGATCCGGCCGATCAAGTACCGAACGCACGGCACCTCCGAGTTCTGCACACGTTCAACTCGATGACGTCCCTCGAACTCCGATCCAGCCGAGTGTTGAGGGAGAGTTTCGTCAGCACAACGGCGTGGTGACGATGATGATGTTCTACCGACGCAGGGCTTCGCCTAAGCACCGCTACAATATGACCCAGATGGATTATGGTGAAGGGGGGCACCGCACACGGCTAAGAGATCAAGAGATCAATTGTTGTGTCTTTGGGGTGCCCCCTGCCCCCATATATAAAGGATTGGAGGAGGGGGAGGGCCGGCCCTCTCTATGGCGTGCCCTAGGGGAGTCCTACTCCCATCGGGAGTAGGATCCCCCCTTTCCTAGTAGAACTAGGAGCCCTTCCAAGTAGTAGGAGTAGGAGGGAAGGAAAGGGAAGGGAAAAGGAGAAGGAAGGAAGGGGGCGCCCCCCTCCCTAGTCCAATTCGGACCAGCCCATGGGGAGAGGTGCGGCCACCCTTCGAGGCATTTCTCTCCTTTCCCGTATGGCCCATTAAGGCCCAATACGAATTCACGTAACTCCCCGGTACTCCCGAAAATACCCGAATCACTCGAAACCTTTCTGATGTCCAAATATAGTCATCCAATATATCGATCTTTACGTCTCGACCATTTCGAGACTCCTTGTCATGTCCCAATCTCATCTGGGACTCCGAACTCCTTCGGTACATCAAAACACATAAACTCATAATATAACCGTCATTGAACTTTAAGCGTGCGGACCCTACGGGTTCGAGAACTATGTAGACATGACCGAGACACGTCTCCGGTCAATAATCAATAGCGGAACCTGGATGCTCATATTGGCTCCTACATATTCTACGAAGATCTTTGTCAAACCGCATAACAACATATGCTGTTCCCTTTGTCATCGGTATGTTACTTGCCCGAGATTCGATCGTCGGTATCTCAATACCTAGTTCAATCTCGTTACCGGCAAGTCTCTTTACTCGTTCCGTAACACATCATCCCGCAACTAACTCATTAGTTGCAATGCTTGCAAGGCTTATAGTGATGTGCATTACCGAGTGGGCCCAGAGATACCTCTCCGACAATCGGAGTGACAAATCCTAATCTCGAAATATGCCAACCCAACAAGTACCTTCGGAGACACCTGTAGAGCACCTTTATAATCACCCATTTACGTTGTGACGTTTGGTAGCACACAAAGCGTTCCTCCGGTAAATGGGAGTTGCATAATCTCATAGTCATAGGAACATGTATAAGTCATGAAGAAAGCAGTAGCAACAAACTAAACGATCAAGTGCTATGCTAACGGAATGGGTCAAGTCAATCACATCATTCTCTAATGATGTGATCCCGTCAATCAAATGACAACTCATGTCTATGGCTAGGAAACTTAACCATCTTTGATTCAACGAGCTAGTCAAGTAGAGGCATACTAGTGACATACTGTTTGTCTATGTATTCACACATGTATTATGTTTCCGGTTAATACAATTCTAGCATGAATAATAAACATTTATCATGATATAAGGAAATAAATAATAACTTTGTTATTGCCTCTAGGGCATATTTCCTTCAGTCTCCCACTTGCACTAGAGTCAATAATCTAGTTCACATCGCCATGTGATTTAACATCAATAGTTCACATCACCATGTGATTAACACCCATAGTTCACATCGTCATGTGACCAACACCCAAAGGGTTTACCAGAGTCAATAATCTAGTTCACATCGCTATGTGATTAATACCCAAAGAGTACTAAGGTGTGATCATGTTTTGCTTATGAGGGAAGTTTAGTCAACGGGTCTGCTGCATTTAGATCCGTATGTATTTTGCAAATTTCTATGTCAAGAATGCTCTGCACGGATCTACTCTAGCTAATTGCTCCCACTTTAAATATGTATCCAGATTGAGACTTTGAATCATCTGGATCAGTGTCAAAACTTGCATCGACGTAACCCTTTACGACGAACCTTTTGTCACCTCCATAATCGAGAAACATATCCTTATTCTAGTAAGGATAATTTTGACCAATGTCCAGTGATCTACTCCTAGATCACTATTGTACTCCCTTGCCAAACTCAGGGCAGGGTATACAATAGGTCTGGTACACAGCATGACATACTTTATAGAACCTATGGCTAAGGCATAGGGAATGACTTTCATTCTCTCTCTATCTTCTGTCGTGGTCGGGTTTTGAGTCTTACTCAACTTCACACCTTGTAACACAGGCAAGAACTCCTTCTTTGACTGTTCCATTTTGAACTACTTCAAAATCTTGTCAAGGTATGTACTCATTGAAAAACTTATCAAGCATCTTGATCTATCTCTATAGATCTTGATGCTCAATATGTAAGCAGCTTCACCAAGGTCTTTCTTTGAAAAACTCCTTTCAAACATTCCTTTATGCTTTGCAGAATAATTCTACATTATCTCTGATCAACAATATGTCATTCACATATACTTATCAGAAATGTTGCAGTGCTCCCACTCACTTTCTTGTAAATACAGGCTTCACCGCAAATCTGTATAAAACTATATGCTTTGATCAACTTATCAAAGCGTATATTCCAACTCCGAGATGCTTGCACCAGTCCATAGATGGATCGCTGGAGCTTGCATATTTTGTTAGTACCTTTAGGATTGACAAAACCTTCTGGTTGCATCATATACAACTCTTCTTTAATAAATCCATTAAGGAATGCAGTTTTGTTTATCCATTTGCCAGATTTCATAAAATGCGGCAATTGCTAACATGATTCGGACAGACTTAAGCGTAGATACGAGTGAGAAACTCTCATCGTAGTCAACACCTTGAGCTTGTCGAAAACATTTTTGCGACAATTCTAGATTTATAGATAGTAATACTACTATCAGCGTCCGTCTTCCTCTTGAAGATCCATTTAATCTCAATGGCTCGCCGATGAATGGGCAAGTCAATCAAAGTCCATACTTTGTTCTCATACATGGACCTCATCTCAGATTTCATGGCCTCAAGCCATTTCGCGGAATCTGGGCTCATCATCGCTTCCTCATAGTTTGTAGACTCGTCATGGTCAAGTAACATGACCTCCAGAACAGGATTACCGTACCACTCTGGTGCGGATCTCACTCTGGTTTACCTACGAGGTTCGGTAGCAATTTGATCTGAAGTTACATGATCATCATCATTAGCTTCCTCACTGATTGGTGTAGTAGTCACAGGAACATATTTCTGTGATGAACTACTTTCCAATAAGGGAGCAGGTACAGTTACCTCATCAAGTTCTACTTTTCTCCCACTCAATTCTTTCGAGAGAAACTCCTTCTCTAGAAATGATCCATTCTCAGCAACGAATATCTTGCCTTCGGATATGTGATAGAAGGTGTACCCAACATTTTATTTTGGGTATCCTATGAAGACGCACTTCTCCGATTTGGGTTTGAGCTTATCAGGTTGAAACTTTTTCACATAAGCATTGCAACCTCAAACTTTAAGAAACGACAGCTTAGGTTTCTTGCCAAACCATAGTTCATACGGTGTCGTCTCAACGGATTTAGATGGTGCCCTATTTAACGTGAATGCAGTTGTCTCTAATGCATAACCCCAAAACGATAGTGGTAGGTCGGTAAGAGACATCATAGATCGCACCATATCTAATAAAGTACGGTTATGACGGTCGGACACACCATTACACTATGGTGTTCCAGGTGGCGTGAGTAGTGAAACTATTTCACATTGTTTTAACTGAAGTCCAAACTCTTAACTCAAATATTTTACCTCTGCGATCATATCGTAGAAACTTTTGTTTTCTTGTTACGATGATTCTCCACTTCACTCTGAAATTCTTTGAACTTTTCAAATGTTTCAGACTTGTGTTTCATTAAGTAGATATACCCATATCTGCTCAAATCATCTGTGAAGGTTAGAAAATAACGATACTTGCCGTGACACTTAACACTCATCGGACTGCATACATCAGTATGTATTATTTCTAATAAGTCAGTTGCTCGCTCCATTGTTCCGGAGAACGGAATCTTAGTCATCTTGTCCATGAGGCATGGTTCGCAAGCATCAAGTGATTCATAATCAAGTGATTCCAAAAGTCCATCAGCATGGAGTTTCTTCATGCGCTTTACACCAATATGACCTAAACGGCAGTGCCACAAATAAGTTGCACTATCATTATTAACTTTGCATCTTTTGGTTTCAATATTATGAATATGTGTATCACTACGATCGAGATCCAACGAACCATTTTCATTGGGTGTGTAACCATATAAGGTTTTATTCATGTAAACAGAACAACAATTTATTCTCTTACTTAAATGAATAACTGTATTGCAATAAACATGATCAAATCATATTCATGCTCAACGCAAACACCAAATAACACTTATTTAGGTTCAACACTAATCCTGAAAGTATAGGGAGTGTGCGATGATGATCATATCAATCTTGGAACCACTTCCAACACACATTGTCACTTCACCCTTAACTAGTCTTTGTTCATTCTGCAACTCCCGTTTCGAGTTACTACTCTTAGCAACTGAACGAGTATCAAATACCAAAGGGTTGCTCCGAACACTAGTAAAATACACATCAATAATCTGTATATCAAATATACCTTTGTTCACTTTGCCATCCTTCTTATCCGCCAAATACTTGGGGCAGTTCCGCTTCCAGTGACAAGTCCCTTTGCAGTAGAAGCATTTAGTCTCAGGCTTAGGACCAGACTTGGGCTTCTTCACTTGAGCAGCAACTTGCTTGCCATTCTTCTTGAGGTTCCCCTTCTTCCCTTTGCCCTTTTCTTGAAACTAGTGGTCTTGTCTACCATCAACACTTGATATTTTTCTTGATTTCTACCTTCGTTGATTTCAGCATTACGAAGAGCTTGGGAATAGTTTCCGTTATCCCTTGCATATCATAGTTCATCACGAAGTTCTACTAACTTAGTGATGGTGACTAGAGAATTATATCAATCACTATCTTATCTGGAAGATTAATTCCCACTTGATTCAAGCGATTGTAGTACCCAGACACTCTGAGCACATACTCACTGCTTGAGCTATTCTCCTCCATCTTTTTAGCTATAGAACTTGTTGGAGACGTCATATCTCTTAACTCGGGTATTTGCTTGAAATATTAACTTCAACTCCTGGAACATCTCATATGGTCCATGACGTTCAAAACGTCTTTGAAATCCCGATTCTAAGCTGTTAAGCATGGTGCACTAAACTATCAAGTAGTCATCATATTGAGCTAGCCAAATGTTCATGACGTCTGCATCTGCTCCTGCAATAGGCCTGTCACCTAGCGGTGCATCAAGGACATAATTCTTTTATGCAGCAATGAGGATAATCCTCAGATCACAGATCCAATCCGCATCATTGCTACAAACATTTTTCAACTTAGTTTTCTCTAGGAACATATCAAAAATAAAACAGAGGAGCTAAACGCGAGCTATTGATCTACAACATAGATATGCTAATACTACCAGGACTAAGTTCATGATAAATTAAAGTTCAACTAATCATATTACTTAAGAACTCCCACTTAGATAGACATCCCTCTAATCATCTAAGTGATCACGTGATCCATATCAACTAAACCATAATCGATCATCACGTGAAATGGAGTAGTTTTCAATGGTGAACATCATTATGTTGATCATATCTACTATATGATTCACGCTCGACCTTTCGATCTCCAGTGTTCTGAGGCCATATCTGCATATGCTAGGCTCGTCAAGTTTAACCCGAGTATTTCTGCGTGTGCAAAACTGGCTTGCACCCGTTGTAGATGGACGTAGAGCTTATCACACCCAATCATCACGTGGTGTCTGGGCACGACGAACTTTGGCAACGGTGCATACTCAGGGAGAACACTTTTATCCTAAAATTTAGTGAGAGATCATCTTATAATGCTACCGTCATAACTAAGTAAAGTAAGATGTATAAAAGATAAACATCACATGCAATCAAAATATGTGACATGATATGGCCATCGTCATCTTGTGCCTTTGATCTCTATCTCCAAAGCATCGTCATGATCTCCATCGTCACCGACATGACACCATGATCTCCATCATCTTGATCTATATCAATGTGTCGTCACATGGTCGTCTCGCCAACTATTGCTCTTGCAACTATTGCTATCGCATAGCGATAAAGTAAAGCAATTATTTGGCTCTTGCATATTATGCAATAAAGAGACAACCATAAGGCTTCTGCTAGTTGCCGATAACTTCAACAAAACATGATCATCTTATACAACAACTTATATCTCATCACGTCTTGACCATATCACATCACAACATGCCCTGCAAAAACAAGTTAGACGTCCTCTACTTTGTTGTTGCAAGTTTTACGTGGCTGCTACAGGCTTAGCAAGAACCGTTCTTACCTACGCATCAAAACCACAACGATAGTTTGTCAAGTTAGTGATGTTTTAACCTTCTCAAGGACCGGGCATAGCCACACTCGGTTCAACTAAAGTTGGAGAAACTGACACCCGCTAGTCGCCTGTGTGCATAGCACGGCGGTAAAACCAGTCTCGCGTAAGCGTACGCGTAATGTCGGTCCGGGCCGCTTCATCCATCAATACCGCTAAAGCAAAGTGTGACATGCTGGTAAGCAGTATGACTTATATCGCCCACAACTCACTTGTGTTCTACTCATGCATATTACATCAACGCATAAAACCTGGCTCGGATGCCACTGATGGGGAACGTAGTAATTTCAAAAATTTCCTATGGACATGCAAGATCATGGTGATGCCTAGCAACGAGAGGGGAGAGTGTTTTCCATGTAACCTCATAGACCAAAAACGGAAGCGTTAGCACAACGCAGTTGATGTAGTCGTACGTCTTCACGATCCGACCGATCAAGTACCGAACGCACGGCACCTCCGAGTTCTGTACACGTTCAACTCGATGACGTCCCTTGAACTCCGATCCAGCCGAGTGTTGAGGGAGAGTTTCGTCAGCATGACGGCGTGGTGACGATGATGATGTTCTACCGACGCAGGGCTTCTCCTAAGCACCGCTACGATATGACCGAGGTGGATTATGGTGGAGGGGGCACCGCACACGGCTAAGAGATCAAGAGATCAATTGTTGTGTCTTTGGGGTGCCCCCTGCCCCCGTATATAAAGGAGTGGAGGAGGGGGAGGGCCGACCCTCTCTATGGCGTGCCCTAGGGGAGTCCTACTCCCACCGGGAGTAGGATTCCCCCTTTCCTAGTAGAACTAGGAGCCCTTCCAAGTAGTAGGAGTAGGAGGGAAGGAAAGGGAAGGGAAAAGGAAAAGGAAGGAAGGGGGCGCCGCCCCTCCCTAGTCCAATTCGGACCAGCCCATGGGGAGGGGTGCGGCCACCCTTTGAGGCCTTTCTCTCCTTTCCCGTATGGCCCATTAAGGCCCAATACGAATTCCCGTAACTCCTCGGTACTCCCAAAAATACCCGAATCACTCGGAACCTTTCTGATGTCCGAATATAGTCGTCCAATATATCGATCTTTATGTCCCGACCATTTGGAGACTCCTTGTCATGTCCCCGATCTCATCCAGGACTCCGAACTCCTTCGGTACATCAAAACACATAAACTCATAATATAACCGTCATCAAACTTTAAGCGTGCGGACCCTACAGGTTCGAGAACTATGTAGACATGACCAAGACACGTCTCCGGTCAATAACCAATAGCGGAACCTGGATGCTCATATTGGCTCCTACATATTCTACGAAGATCTTTATCGGTCAAACCGCATAACAATATACGTTGTTCCCTTTGTCATCGGTATGTTACTTGCCCGAGATTCGATCGCCGGTATCTCAATACCTAGTTCAATCTCGTTACCGGCAAGTCTCTTTACTCTTCCATAACACATCATCCCACAACTAAATCATTAGTTGCAATGCTTGCAAGGCTTACAGTGATGTGCATACCGAGTGGGCCCAGAGATACCTCTCAGACAATCGGAGTGACAAATCCTAATCTCGAAATACGCCAACCCAACAAGTACCTTCGGAGACACATGTAGAGCACCTTTATAATCACCCAGTTACGTTGTGACGTTTGGTAGCACACAAAGTGTTCCCCGATAAACGGGAGTTGCATAATCTCATAGTCATGGGAACATGTATAAGTCATGAAGAAAGAAATAGCAACAAACTAAACGATCAAGTGCTATGCTAACGGAATGGGTCAAGTCAATCACATCATTCTATAATGATGTGATCCCATGAATCAAATGACAACTCATGTCTATGGCTAGGAAACTTAACCATCTTTGATTCAACGAGCTAGTCAAGTAGAGGCATACTAATGACATACTGTTTGTCTATGTATTCACACATGTATTATGTTTCCGGTTAATACAATTCTAGCATGAATAATAAACATTTATCATGATATAAGGAAATAAATAATAACTTTATTATTGCCTCTAGGGCATATTTCCTTCAGTTCGGACACTGGAAGGGTTCCAGGAGGTTTCGGACATATAACGGAGTACTGAGGATTCTATAATGTAAGGAGAATATGTTAAAAGCATTAGATGTTTTAAAGTTGATAGAATCAATAAGTGTCTTGATATAATTAGTGTAATCCCGAGTGTGATAAAGCCAATGAAACTATATTATGAATATAGTTAATCAATAAGTGTCTTGATATAGTTGGTGTAATCCCAAGTGTAATGAAACCAATAACATTGTATATATTATGAATATATTTAAATCAAGTAGTGTCTTAATATAGTTGGTGTGATCCCAGGTGCAATGAAACCAATATTATAGTTAAATCAAGCTCAAAGCAAAAGGGATCAACATCCTACAAAATCAGACATGACTAACACAAATATTATATGATTTTTGAATGTGTCAAAATCGATGACGAAGGCTTTACCACAAACAAAGCATAAGCAACACCAGATAAGCCACAGGTGTTAAATAGACTATGCAGCCAGATTATTGACTCTATTGCAAGTGTGAGACTGTTGGAAATATACCCTAGAGGCAATAATATTGTAATATTTCATGCTATAACTGTTGTGATACTGGAATATGTGATTCAGTGGAAAACTCATATACATGTGTGAAACGATAAACGGTAAAAGAATAGGTTCTCGGTCTAGCCTCTAGGACTGGCTCAAGTGTTGTTGGTGATCGTGTTTTCCGGATCTCAGGATATCGTTAAGTGTAACGATAGTCCTGAAACAACATTGAGAGTATGACGTTAGAAAAACGATTATATTGAATCGACCCAATCTTGTTTATTATACTTTGAGATAATATCATCGGCAATCAATTGTTATAACATGGAGTGTTAGCATGTGTTTTTAGTTCCTCAGACCATGAGAATATCGTAGTCACTTCCTACCATACGGTGGGCTTTGGAGTTGGTCAAAAGTCATCTGTAATTAGTTGATCATAATGATAACTTATGGGTTCGTCGAAAAGTTTGACAAGGGACTGGATAGTTGGAGAGTGGGATTTTCTCCTCCAACTATGGAGAGATATTCTTAGGACCCTCTTGGTGTGACAGCATCAATCATCGTCTGACCAGACACAAGCGACTACGTCACGGGGATGCCGGAACACTTCAACGAGAAAGAAGAACAAAGCTGGTAACGAGAAGAACGGTATAGTGAGCATGTGCATGACTCAGGAGGATACTGGCACACCTTGGGTTTTGTAAAGTATCGCAAAGCAAAGGTAACATCACACAATAACCAAAGGTTCACTCAAATGTCATTCGTGTAATCATAGGGATCGATATGGACATTCACGGTTCCGCTATCCGTCATTGAAGTAAGGAGTTTCATTGATGTCTATGATTACCGAACCTACGGGATCACAAGCTTAAGGTAATAATGATCTGCTAAGTGTTAGTAGGACGAGAGTATCGATGATTTATTTTTGAATTTGTTTCATTAATATTCGAAAAAGTTACGAGAGGAACCGAAAGCGTTTTGGGGTCATCAGATGGGTGTCCGAGTTTATCGGTCAATAACAGATATTACTGATAAATTATATATAGATGAAAAATATTTCCCAAGATGTTAAATTATATATATAATGCTCTAGTAATTGTTAGATGGCTTTTATGTTTAATTAAATATTAACGAGCCTTAAAAGGCCAAGTGGTGAAAGAAGTATTGGGCCACCATGGCCCAATAGGAGGTGGCGCGCGAGTGGGGGAGGAGTGCAACTCCTCCGCCTTGGCTGGCGTACCAAGAAGGGCCTTTCCGTCCTTGGTGGCTGCCCATCCTCTCCTCTCTAACCTATATATACTAGAGTATTTTGCCCTTTGGAACATACAAGTTTTGGAGCCTCCTCTAGTTCATCTAATTCCAGTTCTAGTTGGTGCTAGTTGACTAATTAAAGTTAGACCTAGTTTCTTTAATCCTCATAATTAAAAGTCCAGTGTGGTTTTAATCTCCTCTCTTTAATTCTTCGGCGATAATTAGTTCTGAATGGCGAAGCGCTGCTGGATCATGAAGACCATACGCTTGCAACCAAGTAGAGAGGTCGTGCTTTCGGTCTTTTGTTCTGGGGATCGTTCGAGGGTGGTTCGCGGGATCGTCGACAACTGTTCGAGGGACAGTTCGATCTACACCAACTCATCTACTTTCGTTGCACTCCAGAGTCAGTAACGATCGTTGATCCAAATCCTATATGCATCTTCATATTATTCCTGGGATCATAGGGCAATTTTTTTATATTTTCTACTACGATTCCAACATTCGGGGCTCCCGGCAGTTTGACATGAGGAAGACAAAAACATCCACCGCGGTCGGCTATAGACTAGTATAGTGTATCCGTGCCATGAGAATGAAGCTCCGCGCGGCCGTACGTGCATATAATTTTACCTTTTTAGTTGAAATATGTCTAAAATATAAATATTTTCATCATATTTTAATGAAATTCATCGTGTTTGCATGAATTTCATCCGCTTAATTCAAATGGTTTTTGAAATGTATGAGGGCAGTGTTGCATAACGGGCTCCGACATCCATGTTTATAAACTGATACTTCTTATCAACGGACAAATCTCCGAACAAATTTAAGGGTCAGCGTTGAAAATGCGTCCAATAGCAGGTGCGAGATATAGGGCGTGTTTGGTTCATGACTACTTTGCCACAACTAAACTTAGGCAAACTGTGGCTGCCACAAAAAATGTGGCGAACAAAATGGCCACCATAAATGTGGCAAGATTTGACAAATAAATGAGTCTATGACATGTGGACCATGTAGTTAGAAAAGTGTGACAAGCCATAAGTGTGGCACTGAACCAAACACATGCCTAAGGTTTTGCGGCACGACTAATGACTAATATTAGATGTGGCAACCTTAAGCTACAAACCAAACATGCCTATACTCTGCTCAACTCTCCGCGCTCGGGCCACGGCCACTTCGCGAGTGTGCGACGGCAAACCAGCCACGCTACGCATCCGGCCTCTTCCCAGTTCCCAGTGAGGCGGCGAGGTGGCGGCCGACAGTGGCGACACCGCACACACTGATACACAGACGGACTGCGACTCGAGACGAAGGGTAACAGCAACAGATCGAGCGCACCGTACATGGTACTATCTCTTTCTATTGTACTCATGCATGCCAGGACAATCACGTTTGAGAAAGCAGGAACACGATTCCGTATGCTAACAAACTACAAGGACCAACAGGCTCTTTCGCCGGGGTGAGGCTGACAAGGACGCCAGATATTTTTCCAAACGCGCACGAAGGCTTTGTCCGTCCCACTAATTAAGAAGAAGAAGATCGATGCCTAAGTTAATCTATATATACTAATAAACCAAGTATTGCTTCTGGTCGTCCGTCTAAACATTACCCTCGAAGTTGCCATATATTACCCGCTATGCCATCTAAACGGAAAACGATTCGTTTTTGTTAAGACACCGTCTCTATAACTGTTTTATAGGTACGATAGCCATCATTTAGCACATGTGAGCTGGTGGCGTAGTAGCAACAGCCTGTTTCTCCCACTCGGAAGACCAGGGTTCGAACCCTGCGTTCACCGTTTTTTCCAACTCCTTTTCCTCACCCACCTCATCCCCCCTGAATGTCTTCATGGGCCGGCCCGCTGGACGCGGCATCTCTATTTTTCTTCATTTTTTTGTCTTTTCTTTTCTTATTTCTGTTTTTTACTCTCTTTTTTGAGTTAATTCAAGATTGAATTTTTTTAAAAAAGTTGCAGATTTAGAAAAAAATGGTCGAGAAATCATAAAATGTCTACGAATCTTAAAAATGTTTGAAAAATCATAAAATTTTCGTGGTTTCAAAAAATGTTGGTAATTTTACAAAGATTTTGGAAAATTATAAAAAATACAATTTGGAAAACAATTGTCGGGAAATAAAACCATGTTCTTGATTTTGAAAAAATGATCATGTATACAAAACATATTCGCGATCACGAATCTAAAAAAATATCCATGAAATTTTAGAAAATTCTCAAAAAAAATCAACTTTTCTGCGAATTTTTCACTAATTTTAAAAAACCATTGATTCAAAAAATGTCAGGAATTTAAAAAATATTCATGTGTTCAATAAATGTTCATCTAAACAAAACAAATGTTTACGAATTTTAAAAATGCCCAATTATTTAGAAAAAATGTTTGTCAATTCCAAAATCTTTTTGACGTTTCAAAAGTCTTTTATGTTTACGTTTTGATCAGTTTTTGGAAAGTCTTTATATGTCTAGGCGTTGGGACTAGTTCGTGGTAGATGAGATTTATTTTAAAAGTTTTAAACATTTTCTTGCGCTACACAATGACAAGTGTGTCATGCGGTGGCAAGCTCATTGTCTTGGGATTTACTATGTCGAATGCATTGTGATCATGTGGACATCACGTCCATCATCAGTGAGAGTCGGAAGAAAGGTAAATGGCAAAATGATGAGCCACCGTGTTAAAATAAAGGATGTTGATTGAGTCATACTTATTTGATCAGAATGTAATTTTTGTATCTACCGTTGCAATGCACGGACATGTCTGCTAGTTATGAAAAACGAGCGAAAATCTATACAACAAACCAACATGGAAACAACCCATGCAACACGGGCCAAGCCCGCTCCAAACTTCACGTTTGAGAAAGACGCCAGTTAGCTACTCATGGACGCTGATCGTGCCCGTACGTGTGGTCCAGAATCTGTTGATCGTTGCTCCTTCGTCTTCAGCATCCCGTCCTGTGCTGAAACCTCAGTGTGGCCGTGCTTGAGAATTTTGTGGGTTGGTGTTTTTTTTTCCGTGGTGGAATTAGAGTTGCCGGTGGCAGGACCGATGAGTTTTTTTTTTTGAAACAGAGGCAAAAATTTTGCCTCATATATTAAATGAGGAGGAAAAAGAGTTTATTACAACACACATCCAAGTTACCTCATGACAATTATTTTCGCAATAAAAAAGACCCTAGTTTCTTTGCCCTAGCTTTGATCCAAAGGTTTGCCTCGTCTTCAATTATGCTGAGGAAGATTTGCAGAGGTGCACTCTTTTGCCTGAACACACTTGCGTTGCGCTCATTGACTCATGACACTAGCATGGTAATCAATGCCTTTGCTTTCCTGTCGGTGGTGCCCGTGGTGCATGTGCTCGCCCACCAGGCCTGAACGGAGTCGAACAAGTGTCATGTGGACGTGTCCATGTCGTGGATGCGAAATTTCTGAATAGCCATGTTCCAAAGCCTGATAGTGAAGCGGCATCTGAAGAAAAGATGAGGGCCACATTCCTGCACCCGTCGGCACAAGGGGCAAGGGCCACAGTTAGGCCATCCTCGCTTTTCCAATCTGTCAGTGGTCTAGATCCTATCCTGAAGCGCGAGCCAAGCAAAGAACTTGACTTTCGGTGGGGCCCAAGCCTCCCAAACCATTTGGTCCATGGGGGAGAGGACCAAGCCCAAAAATTATGCCCTGTAAGTGGAGGCCGCGGAGTAGTGCCCAAATTCCGTGTGCTTCCATAGGATGTCATCTTTAGTGAGCTCATCCAGGTGCACTTCGTGCAGTAGCATCCAAAGGGTGAAGAATTGTGCAACATGCTCGATGGAAACCGATGCGGGCGGTCTGATTTTGAGGGTCCACGTGTTGTCCTTGAGGGCCTCCCGTACCTTCCAGCGCTTTCGGGAGGAAGTCTCGTAAATGAGCGGAACAATGTTTTTGGGCTTGCGACCAAGGAGTCAAGGGGAGTCCCAAAATAGAGTCTTCGCACCGTTCCCAACTGTGATGGTGGTACAGGCGTAGAAAAAATTGAGGTCCTCCTCATCGCACGGGTTCCCACTCTCGACCCACAACGCCGGATGTCTATGTGGAAGCTGAAGCTCGTCGACTTACAATTTTTTGTCGATAAAGTGGCAAGCAGACTGACTACATATGACGGCCAAAACATCACCATCATTGGCCGGCCGTGCGACCCTCGTTAAGTCAGTCCTCGCTTCCCAAGTGATCTATTTCATCATGCCACTTGTCATACAACCCACCATTCTGCAAAACATCGACAAATTTGAGCGGGCCTTCCTATGGTCGGGGTCAGATACGACATCCAGAGAAAGTGCAAGGTCAATTGGGATGTTGTCAGCCGGCCGCTCGCCTATGGTGGACTTGGGGTCCTCAACACCAACAAACTCGCGCGGGCTTTGCGTTTGCGGTGGCCTTGGTACGACAGGACCAATGAGTGATGACACCAACGTTAACGCTGGTTACACGTGCTCGCTGGTGGAGTTTATCAAAATGGCATATCTTGAATTTGAGTTCTTCTCTCTTCCTATTACTTCGGCTGTGTTTGTTTGGGTTTTAGAGACCAGTTTTCGGTAGAAATAAGCTGAAGCCGTAACAAACAGCTAAAACGGAGCTGCTTTGGGCTCACAATCCAAAACAGTTTCAGTCGTATTTACGTGGTACTGGTTGAAGCGAGCCGAGCCGTGCTTCAACCCGGAAACTGTTTTGCCTCAGTGAAATTCCCACCGATGCCCTTGTTAATTCAGCCCAATTACGAAAGGAATGCCCCCGATGCCCCGTTTCAGTCGATCCCCGTCTCATCTCCTTCATCGCTAACACACGCACGCAGAGGGCAGCGAGAGGGAGAGGAACCTAGGGTTCTGCCGCCGCCACCGCAAGAGCCTCCGGAGCCTCCACTCTCCGCCGTTGCAAGAGCCCCCGCCGTCGCCGCCGCAAGAGCCCCCGCCGTCGCCGTCATCCACCGCCTCCACTCACCGTCATCCGCCGCGGGAGCCGACGCTGCCTCCACTCGCCGTCATCCCTACTCGCCGGTCCCCTCCACCGCCTCCACTCACCTTCATCCACCGCCAGCCTCCGACGCCCACTTTGATAAATGTGATGAGGATGAAAATTACATGCCTACAGTCTCACGGTCAACACCTTTGCTTGGCGACGTCGTTCCCACTTCCTCGGATGAAGGCAACATGAACTACACACGTCAGTCAAGATATTTTTATGTATATATGAGCAAGAAAGTGAGAAAAATATTTTTATGAAAGATTTTATGCATTACCATAGAACAAATCATTCCTTGTCAATCAAGGTACCATTTAAACAATCTACTAACACTAAATCAACAAGTTACACTGATTTCAGTACTCTAAGGGCATTTCAGGCTTTTCATTAGCTCAGAGTCGTTTCCACAGCTGTGTTGCCAAACAGCTAACCTTTACTACAGTTGTTTCCGCGGCACAGCAGTTTTGCCAGCACAACAAGTCCACAGCTGAATCTGTTGAAACTGAAGCCCAAACAAACACAGCCTTTGTCTTGTCGGTAAGGAGTGTTTTTGCGCATATTGCAATCATACTGTTTCTATAGTTAAGTGGAAAAAAAATCAATCAATGAGATGAAGCCCTCTGTTCCAAAGAAAAATCATATCATAAACATAAGCAGGAACACGATTTTTCTTCATTTGCTAGAAACACAAAACTCTTAGGATAAAGTAAACATGTACAGTACAAAAGCAATGTGTCCTTCATAAGAGAGGAGTATAGAAGTATGTCAAGTAAACATGTACAGTGCACACCGTCCTTCATAAGAAAGCAATTTGTCCTTCCACCTGCAAACAAATTCATTACTTTGTCTACCTATAGCTTGTTGCAAACTCTTTTTGCATATAGCTTCTCAGTCACACGAAAATCATGTCAGACTTGTCACACACGAAGAATACTATTTTGCCCTCTCAAAGAACGACCACCGTGTATATTCAAAAGATAATGATTGTACCTTGTCGACCTTGACAGTTCTGTTCTTAGCTGACACTCTCTGTCAGTGACTTTCCTCTTAACGCTCAAAGTAACTGACACTGCCTGCTTTGCAAAGTAAGCCCCTCTCTCTTGTGTGCGCGCACGCACACGTGTGTGTGTGAGAGAGACATCCATAGGCCAATGTATAAAACCATAGAGTTCTATGCCACAAAATTGGGTTGGCCTTTTTTAATAAATTGCAAAGAATAAATGAGATGAAGGCACCGACAAAGAACTACAGCCTCTTGGACGACATAAAGGTCCTTAAAGCATATACGTCTCGCTCGCGTGCATCAGATGCTCTGTCCTATGTGTAACACATCACATGGAGAAATCATGTGCATGTGAAATGTTTTTATTTTGTAATAAATTACACAATAAGTCAATAACTCATACTCCCTCCGTCCCAAAATAGTGACTCAAGTTAGTACTAAACTCGATCACTTATTTTGGGACGGAGGGGGTACATCATAGAATCCGTGCCTTAAGTATTCCACCTCTAATCTAAATGTGCGGCATCGCCTACCCACATGGCATGCTCCATTGAATTACGACTTTCCTGCTGACACAATATAGTTGCGCTACACTTCTATGGATGTCCACTCGCCTTTCACCCTCACCCCTCATCTCCACCATCTAACCTACTGGCCAAAAGCTTTGGAAGAGAACCCTCCAGAACCGCTCGCGTCACCTTCAGGGGGGCGACTCGGGTGCCCTAGCCGCCGCCGCAGTCGACCTCCCTCCTCCCCTGCTTCCCCGCCGCTGGAGGAGGAGGCCGGCGAACGGCGCCTTCCTCCTTTCTTCACGAGGGGATCCTCTAGATGAGATGCGACGGTGCCCCTGGGTGTACGACATGGAGGTGGAGTTGGCGCGCTCGGGGGGGCGGCCCGATGGGATCCCGGCGGCGCTGCGGGAGCTGGCGGCGGCTGATCTGGGGTTTCCCACCTCAGAACGGTTCTCCTCCGGGTGGTCAGGCTCGGGCACCGTCCGGCAGCCCTAAGCGGTGGTGGGCGCGCGCGTTGGCTGTCCTCCTTCACCGATGTGATTGGGGGCGGCCGGAGGTGTTGGCGTGGTGCCGGATCCGAACATGGTGGTGGCGTCGTCCCTTTCGCCAGGGATGACGGCCAGGTGGTGGGTCCTTGTGGCGGCACTAGTGGCGGCGGATCTTGGGATCCTGCTCCCGAGGACATCACAGGACACGGTGGCCCTTTGCACGAGAGATGGAGTTTCTTCAAACAGATCCCAGTGAAAACTTGCTTTCGGCTACTGCCAAGGTCGGCGGTGGCGGCACTGTCTGTGTTGTTTCCTTCTTGAAGGCATCGCCGTGGAGAAGTTCAAGGCCACTCTCTGCTACCTCCGGGGAAAACCCTAAATCAGTAGATCGGATGATGGCGACGCACTGGTGTCGTTTCCCCCTTGGGGACGTCATTCATGGAGGTACACATAGGCTTGAGGGAACAGAGGACTGCTTCTTTGGTGGAGCGGTGCTTCATCTTATACATTGATGGCGGCGGATCTCGACGGCGTGGCGCTGTGGAGACTCGGAGTCCAATGCGTGGAGATGGACTCACATGAGAGGAGGATGCTGTCTGGCGTCGATGGCAGAGGGGCCTGGCAAGGTCGATGCATTAGTTCTGCTCTGAAGATGGATTGGTGGAATATGGCGGCGACGACACAGAGAGTGTGTCAGACCAGTTTGCCCCAAACCCAGTATGTGGCTTGGTTGGGGCCTCTGTCTTTAGATGTTAGGTATTTGTGCGATGTCTGTTTGGTATTAGGCTCGAACTATCGGCACCCCTTCATTAGGTGGATAGGAGTAGCGACAGTTGTTGCTAAGATGGTGGCTTCGGACTACCTAATGTACTATTTTGTAAGGTCTTTGTGAATAATTAATAAAATGGTTGCATGCATCATCCCGACGCAGAGGCCGGGGGTAATCCTCCTTTTTGAAAAAATGCACTAATCTCTTTTTGGACCTCTTGCCCTAGATCTACAACTTCGGGGTGAAAACCATTTGTATGTTCATCATTAGTTCAAACCAACAATGGTGATGTTTAGTTGTCATTCATTTCACATGGGACGTTGGCTTGGAGCACCATTTCCGTTGTTATAGTTGCTACACTAGACCTAGTGACATCATGTTGGTGGATAACCACTCTTGAAAATTATTTCTTTGAAATAAATTCCATTTTAAAGCCAGTTTTATTCAGCATGAATGATTTTGACCCAATTTAAATAGATTGTGATTGCCTGCATAGACTGATGTGCATTGGGGGGAGGGGAGGGTGATAGGTTACCCTTGCATTATTAGACATATGGTATTGTGAGCATTCGCACAATGGAACATTTGTCTTTCCTCCACTGAAAAGATGAAACACATGAGAAGTTCCAGGTTGATTATCGACCATTGGTACTTCAATTTATTTACGGCTTTACAAGTTTTCTAATTTTCATTATAGAACACAAAAGAGACTTTTTTCTTAGAAAAAACAGGTGAGCAACACAGATGTAATATTTAACAAAGTAGGCGTTAACTTTATAATGTTCAACATATACCATCAATTAAACTATATGTGGCCTTTTCCTTTTGTGATGAACTTTGTGTCCAGTTTAATGCATGGCCTTCTTCAAGGATACCAAGATGATGGGGTACTTTGCCTTCGCTTTCTCCAGATGCTTTGCAACGACAGAAGCATACACCGCAAACAACTCCTCAATAATGTCATCTCCAAAGTGGTCTACTATCAGTGGCTCTAACACGGCCCTTATGCACTTGGCCACATTTGCCCCGCTGCTAGCACAGTTTAGTACCACATCACTGTCTGAGTCGTCCTGAGGATCCCAGTTGGATTCAAAGAGTCTGACATGCTCTATATCGAAGAGCTTACTCTCATTGATCAACGCCTTCACCTCTTTCACCGATGGAGCATAGTATGGCAGGTTGAATGAGTCCAACTTGTCCTTCTCCACACGGCCCTATCATCCAACCCAATAGTTTTTTAGATAAGAGTGTACTTAATGAGAACTCTTATTTTGTAGAGACGTTTTTCTTTATTTTTTATCATTGAAATCCACTATAATTATTGTATTAATTTGCAAATGAATTCTTTTGTCCTCACTTTTAAATGTCACATGCCAGTTTTCTTTTCCTTTTATGAGAATGTGTACTTCCACTTTGTATGCTCCTCATGCGATAATATATGCCACTTTGTCTTACATGGATGAAATTTTGTTCATGGAAGGTTGCCATGCTAGAATGAATTAACTTAGGAGCATATAAGAAATTATAAGTTTGTTAGTACAAAGTAACATGGTGTAATCGTTACTAGCAAACAAAGAAAATCATTGATGTAACCAACATGTATCGTACGTACCTTTAGGACTAGAGACTGGAGAGATTTGGCAACCAATTCAAATAAGGTGCTAACGTCTCCATGCATCATGATCTCTTCACTCTTTCGTCCAAGAAATGTTAGCAACAGTCGCCCTCCATTGACAAGCTCTCTGGAGCGCAGTGCAAGGAACAACTCAAAGTCCGTTTTGAATTGCTCTTGGAACAGTTTAATCACAATAGGTGGGGTACTCTTTCCAATGTAGATGTTGCCTTCGTTCACGTGAGTGCAGCTTGAGAGTTCCTTGGGGACCTAGGTAATTAAGTATCATATCATTATTATAGTAGTAGTATTAGTAGTAGTAGTGGTGGTAGTAGTAGTAGTAGTGGTGGTGGTGGTAGTAGTAGTAGTAGTAGTGCTCTTTCACCCCCAATTAATCACAGATCCCTAGTAGAAAATCAAAGTGGTTCAGATCGCTAACCAGTGACTTGTATCTTGGTCATTGTTATTACTATGCAAGAACATTGACTTATTCTCTGCATTTCAATTTAGGTCGCATGTTATTTTTTGTGTTCTAATTTTATTAGATTACATCAGGTAGTAGGGCGACGGCTAAGGCGTAGCAAGCATGAGCATTTATGACTAGCGGGTGCATGAATTAGGGATGCAAAGCATCGTCCGGACCCGGCCCGCTTCACATTCTAAACTAGAAAATTCTGTTATAGAAGGATTAGGGTGCGTTAGGTTAATTTGTATTATTCTTGCAAAAAGATTGTTTTGTATTATCTGGCTGTTTTGCGAGACGCTGCCCTGCACCCTTAGCATGAACCAATGCATTAGCATCACCTCTAGCCTAAAAACCCCATCTTAATTAGCTCATCCCTGGTTTGCATAATTGTTTTGATATGGAAAGTAAAATGGAACGAAGGGAGAACTACCATAGCTCATTTTAGTGCGAGTGTATTGGCATCAAATGATACAATATTATAAATAAAGGGATATTATAGCATACAAACAATTACGAAAAATTGTACGATAGACTAAATTAATATAGGAAGTACATGGTAAAATTTAGTACAATAAGTTTATACTCATTGAAAATATTTTATATCATTGTAGTTTTTTGTTAACACATATTCTTTTGTTTTAAAATTTTATTTATGTTGCCACGTGAACTTTCCACGTGTACAAATTCCATAGTTTTGCAACTATGGCGACAAAATTTTCCAATCAGCGACCATCTCTATAATTTAATAGTATGCTTTGCATAGTTGCATGCATTCACTAAAAAACATTGTGCCCTTAGATCTGTGATCCATCACACCTAACATTAACAATATGGAATGAACAATCTTGGAGTTGATCCAATACCTAACATGTTTTCTTCATTCATATCTGAACACGCCCACATAAATAAAGCTTGAGTTAGGGTACAGCGATGTTACACATGTTAATTAACTAAAACTTGAACAATACTAGCTAGGACATAATTATCACGTTGCAGACAATATGATGCATGCATACCTTAGAGCGCCACATGAGGGAGTAGGACGAGTGGAACAAATGGACGCTCCGGGAAGGGAAAAGCTTCCTGTAGTAGGATCCCGGCAGGCCCGCCACATAGTAGGGCAGCATCTCTTTCCCGCCGAGATCTTCAAGTTGCTCCAATGACCGGAAGACGAGGTTGAAATCGTTCCCTGGCAGGTCATTCAGGAAGAACTGCACCTCCACGGCGCGCCGTTCTTCTTCTGACTTCTGAGTGTAGAACTGGACCGCGCCGATCACCTCGGAGACGACGCGTAGAGTGTTCGGGCCCGACGAGCAGCCAAGGTCGGCGACAACCATCGTGCTCCGTCGGGCAGAGAGCGAGGTGTACACCTCTTCTATGGCCTTGCGAAGCACCGGCCTTGTCTCCAAAATGGCCTTCTCCTGCATACATCCATGAAACACAGCAAATTAAGAGCTGCTACTAGTTTGTAGTGCTTATGTACTTGTACATGAAACACAGCAAATTGCAGCAGTGCAGGCTACAGACTTGGAGCCTGGAGTTTGCGGCGTAGCTGTTCTCCCCGTTGCCAGTAGCCATGCGAACGCCGCTCCCTCTCTTCATAGCTAGTCTCACAAGTGATGATTATTACAAGTTGGGGCTAGATGTGTTGAGTGATACCACAACGGCTCTATCATTTATAGAGAGCCAATGATGACCTGTTGTTTTTTCTCTCACTCTACCGGGTTCCTACACGCGTAATATTTAACTTGACTGGTCACTTTGACTAAAAATGCTCTGAGCTTGGGAGAGTCCACAAAACAATGAGGTGAATAGCCGTCCATTAAGTGTTCAGAAAGTTATATATAGTGTTTTTTTGTGGTTTGTCAAGCAATCATGCTGTACAATGCCTGCATCAGCTAGCATATGATGTTATCTCTCGCCGCAAAGGACAGAAGAGCAAAAAAATTCAGATAAACTAAAAACATGCATGAGTTCATTTGAATAGCTTCAGAACTAGTTTTACGTAAAGTCAAAACCGTTGCATTCTCATGACGCTCATTACATTATTTATGATCAAAACTCCCATCTTCATGTATTTCTTCATTTCAACAGCTAACTTCCAAAGAAGATGAGTTATCAACATTTTACAGCCAATTTCGGAACTTAAGAAAACCACAAACCAGGGTGAAATTATGAACCATTTTCTTATATTCATTCTGATGTAACCTTCAAAACAAACTTTCACTGGAAAATGTTCTGATATAATGTTTCTTATATGTGAACTCTATTATTTCGTTTGCCCTTGTTGAGTTGTGCCCTCAGTAGAACACTCCTATGTGGTACCTCTTATTTGTGTACTCTGGCATTACGCGCGCGCGCGTGCACGTTGGTAACTTCTTGGAACTTGGTTTTGCTTGTGGCAGTTTGCTTTATATATAAAGTGGGTCGAAATCTTTGCTTGGTATATTTTTCTTATATACTGCATATACTATACACTACTGTCTACTGCATAGTGGTATCGCTGCTAAATCTTTTTACTTCTACGTTTTTATGCATGTTTAGCAATGTTATTAATTAAGCAGGTAATGCATTTTTGTTGTCCATTAGTTGTACTATACTGCACAACAATTTCCGGCTGCAGACTTGCCAACAACAATGCATAATACCCAACAACAATGTTATTAATTAAGCAGGTATTATTTTTATAAATTACTGTGTATTCTAAAGTTTTGTAGTTATCTAATGCATAATACCCAACAACAATGTTTGCCAGCAATATGGATATATAGAGAGTAATACTATGAGAACGCGGAAAATTATGAAATTAGCATAAGAAAAACAGGATAAAACACAACATCAGAATATGAGTAAAATTAACTAAGAAAGAATATGAGAAAAAATTCAATGGGGAAGCAAGGAGAAATATATATGAAAGAGGGTAAGCAAAACCAGAAGAAAAATCTTAGAACAAGGAAATCCAAACTGAAAAGGAAGAAAAATGACGGACAACGATAAAATATTTCCAATTGTTGAAATCGCGAGTGTCATTATTATAGTATTATAGTATTTCTACTCTCTGCCTCTACATATTAAATATATTAAATGATTATCTATATGTATCATGTTAACTGTAAATATTTAGTAGGAATATGCACGCATATTGCTTGCTAAATTTATCTCATACTTAGTGCTCGCTGTTTTTTTGGAATGGTTGGTTATATTTTGGACAAAAGTTGGGAACACTTAGATTTAAGTTAATAAAGCCCCTCAACCGTTGGATACAAAAGGTTCTTAAGAATAACTTACAAGGCAACATAGACTAGAAGCAAACATAGAAATAAAAATAAGCAGCTTGGTTGGTAATACTGATAATGAAATATAGTGTATCTAAGCTTAGGTAACTAGGAAGCTAGGACGGCCATTTACCCTGATGTGTTTTTCACTGGTAAAATCTTAAGAATGTCCGCTGATCCTCCTTGATATTTGGTTTAGTTGTCTGGAAAAATTGTTAAGAACTCAAAAGTAGAAATACTAGATTAATTATCTTGGTAGTTGTATCATGCCATCATATCATTTTGTAACTATGTTCCCTACAGACATTACTCTCTATATTTAGATTACTGGGGTAATATAGTAACTAGCTTGTTTGTCTAGTTACCTACTTTTGAATATGTAAAAATTTACACCAAGGTTACAAAAGATTTGCTAATGTTTTGGATAAACTTGAATTAATCTAATGTTTTGGATAAACACCAAGTACACCGTAGAGTTAAGCACATACACGCACACACGTGGACTGGAGTCGTGGTATTGACGATTGATGAAGTTAACATAGGTTTCTCGTCATTGATGAAAATTTCGCTAGCACACTGAAAAAGTAATCTATGCTGCTATCAATGAATTTTGTGATAAAATGTTATAACATAATTTTTCAATATGAAAAATCCATTGTAAGTACATAATTATGAAAATCCTTCTTAGAAAACATGGCTTAACTTTTTTGAAAAGGGAAAACATGGCTTAACTAACGAAAGAAAGATGGAACCTGACTTACCATGTTGGGTTGAAGGCGAACGCTCTATTCCGATCAACATGTTTGACATAACAATAAGAACTATAACGGATGTTCAATACAATTCTGAAGATGAAGAGAAATCTTATCTCATTACTTGTCATTGAGGATAATGGTACGAGTATTCGGATGGAGGTACGGTTGAGTCCTGAAGTCATTGACGAAAATTTCGCTAGCACACAGAAAAAATAATCTATGCTCAATGAATTTTGTGATAAAATGTTATAATATCACTAGTGCAGAACCGGGCAATAGCACCGGTTCGTAAGGCCCTTTAGTGTCGGTTCCATAACCGGCACTAAAGTGTGGTCACTAAAGCCCCCCCCCCTTTAGTACCGGTTCAGCACGAACCGGTGCTAAAGGGAAACCACGTGGCACGAGCCAACTCCAGGGGCCGGGAGCCCTTTAGTACCGATTGGTAACACCAACCGGTACTAAATGTTTGTGGGTTTTTGTTTTATTTTGTATTTTTCAATTAAATTTGTGTTATCAATTTAATTTAGGATTGTTTTACGTTATAATGAGTTGTAGTCATCATCATCATCATCATCATCATCATCGCATATTAATAAATAAATAAACTCTAGCTAGCTAAAAATCATCATAGTTGTCTAATTACCACTATTTAATCATCATAGTCATTACCGCTAGCTATCTAATCATCACCAACACTGGCTAGCTTAAAGAGGAAACATTCACTTTGTAACAGAAGCAAAGATATCATCGAGTTCAACATAATCATCACCAACATCGAAGTTCAGGACACGGACATGAGACACTAATTAAGAGCATGAACTAGTGCTGCTCACTCTCAGGTAGAATAGCATAGAACATGTATAGCTCTCCTGATTCATCATACTGGAGCATGCAGATGAATCTGTCTCCTAATCTTGGGTTGCGCTTCTCCTTGCTGCCCCCTAGTACTTCTCTGCGATCGTTAACAATTTTGCTCCAATCTTTCACTATTAAGCATTCTTCGCTTTCAGAAATCCTGAATGCACTCATGTGCAATGTAGGATATCTTGGCCGTAAGCTAACCATTGACATGTCACCTTTAGTCTCGATCCATTGAGGCACAACTGTCATCGGAAGTCCCTGTTGAAGAACATCATATAGTAATTAATATACTAAGCAATGAAAGTTTAGCTTCAAAAATAATGTATGCAAAAGATGCACTAATTAAGGACAAATAGTTAAAATATTATCATCTTTCGATTATAGATGTGACCATAGTTCAATACGATCACCATTGTTCGCACATTTTGAGTACTAACATTTCTAAGTTCAGGAAAAAAATTTGTCTTGACGGTATTAAGATCCTCAAGCCATGAAACATAATGACTTATCTCCTTGCAGTTTAGTTGAGCCCCGGGGCAGTAGTAGGTCCTGTCTACCAAGTGCCGGACATGTTTGCTTGAACCGAAATAAGCTGACAATACAAATTAGTTGTCAACTATTTTTGAATAAACTGTATCAAAGACATAAACATATGCATGCATGGTTGAGAAAAACTCACATAATGGTAGAACTGGAGGCATTTGCACATCGACCCAAATGTCTATATTACCTTCAATATCATCTTCCGGATGAATATCAAAGGTGACAACCATACCAGGCTCAAATGCATAAGCCTTGCATAGTGCTTGCCAAGTTTTGCATTCAAAATAGATGTATGTGTCTCCATTATATAATTTGACGTTGAAAGTATACCCATGCTCCGTCTTCAAGTAAACTCTCTTTACCTCCATATCATCTATAGCACTAAAATCTATCTTATCCAAGACAAAAATTCTTGCATGGCAGGGGATGCGCTAGTAGAATAGTGAAAATTTAAAATTATAAGTTGAAGCAAATGAAGCATAAGTTTTGCATTCAAATAATAATTGACAAAGTGACTTACTGTATCAACTTTGAATGTCTCATCCAGCTTGATGCTGAAGCGCCTACCATCAACAAGGAAATTTCTGTCGCACAGGCCGCGCTGGTCTTCACAGTGTTCGCACATAATGAAATCTTTTTCGTCGTCAGATGACATTTCCTATGTTCATATAGGTGAAACATTAAACACCTATTACTATGTAACATTAATTAATATCTAGCCAAATATATATTCATCTAACATTTGACATTAATATATCTAACTATATTCATCTCTAAAAATTGACATTACTATATATTTAACTTTTCTATCTAATTCATCTAACATTCGACATTAATCTAACATTTATATAAACTCAAAATATATAAAAAAAATTAAATAAACAGAAAAGCTCATTAACAAATAATATTTTAATAAGATCATCAAATCTCAGATACCTAAATTTTCTTACTAAAAATAAACTAGTTATATTAATTATTGAACTATAGTTCAAATCTCATATACCTAAATAAATTAGTTATATTAATTATTGAACTAGTTCAAATCTCATATACCTAAATAAACTAGTTCGACAATTTTCTTACTAAAAATAAACTAGTTATATTAATTATTGAACTAGTTCAAATCTCATATATCTAAATAAACTAGTTCGATATTTTTCTTACTAAAAATAAACTAGTTATATTAATTATTCAACTAGTTTAAATCTCTAGTTCGACAATTTTCTATCTAGCTAATTCATCTAACATTCGACATTAATCAAACATTCGATCATCTAATTAACTTTTCTAAAAAACAGAAAATAAATAAAAAAATGTGTGTGTGTATGTGTGTGTAGTGTGTACGTATATATGCATGTGTGTATGTGTGTATGTGTGCGGCCCCGTACGCCGCCGCCCCGTACGTACGAGCGGGGGCGCCGGCGTACGGGGCGGGGGCGGCGGCGTACGTACGGGCGGGGGCGCCGCCATACGGGCCGGGTGCGACGACGACCGACGGCGGCGCGGCGGGTATACGCGAGAGCGTGCGAGAGACGGACGGGACCGCAGCGGGACGACGACGGACGGTGGCGCGCGGCGTTCGGGGCGGCGGCGCAAGACGGCGACGACGACGGGCGGCGGCGGGGACAGCGACGACGACGACGGACGACGGGCGACGGGCGGCGAGGACGGGTTCGAGCGGCGCGCGAGAGGTTGGAGACGAAAGAAGTGGGAGATCTAACTGAATTTTCGATAGTGTTGTATATATAGGAGAGGCCTTTAGTACCGGTTGGAGCCACCAACCGGTACTAAAGGCCAACTTTGGTCAGGCCAAGAGGCGGGAAGAGCAGGTCTTTAGTACCGGTTGGAGCCACCAACCGGTACTAAAGGCCTCGCGCTGCCACCCCAAAGTTTAGTCCCACCTCGCCGGGCGAAGGGCAGCCGCACTGGTTTATAAACCCAACCGCGGCTACCTCTTCGAACTCCTCTATATAGTAGGCTTCTGGGCCTAATTAGTTAGGGTGCGCTGCCCTGTGAGCCTGCTGGCCCTTTTGGGCCTGCATTTGCACACCCTAGGTCTGGCAGGCCCACTGGGCAGCGCCAACAAATTTTTTATATAGTTTTTTCTTTTCTGCATTATTTATTTTCTTTTATTTATTTTTGAGTAGTTTCTTATATAGTTTTTTCTTTTCTGCATTATTTATTTTATTCTATTTATTTTTGAGTAATTTTTTGTATAGTTTTTTTATTTTCTGCATTATTTCTTTTCTTTTATTTATTTTTTTCTGGAAATTGAATGCTGCATACTGAACAATTAGGTAAATGACTGAAAAACAACAAATGATGTCAGAACATGTTGGAAATTGATGACGTTGCTTTGAATGCTGCATACTGAACACAAAAGAAGTCCGGAGTTCAAATAAGTTTAAAAAACATTGAAGTGGCCGTGTAACAGATGAGTTCTCGTCCGAAACCCTGATACTCCGAAAGAGTATGTCCAGTTTGTACACGAAGTGCGTTCAATTTTTGCCGTGACCCTCTCTACTCTTTCGTGCATGCTATGAGGGTGATATGATGATACCATGCCAAGTTTCAACATTTTCAGGATTCATTTTGTAGTGATTTTCAATTTCACGGTCATTTAGCTCTCTAAACAATTAGGTAAATGACCGAAAGACAACAAATGATGTCAGAACATGTTGGAAATTGATGACGTCCCTTTGAATGCTGCATACTGAACACAAAAGAAGTCCGGAGTTCAAATAAGTTTAAAAAACATTGAAGTGGCCATGTAACAGATGAGTTCTCGTCCGAAACCCTGATACTCCGAAAGAGTTTGTCCAGTTTGTACATGAAGTGCGTCCAGTTTTTGCCGTGACCCTCTCTACTCTTTCGCGCATGCTATGCGGGTGATATGATGATACCATGCCAAGTTTCAACATTTTCAGGATTCATTTTGTAGTGATTTTCAATTTCACGGTCATTTAGCTCTCTAAACAATTAGGTAAATGACCGAAAAACAACAAATGATGTCAGAACATGTTGGAAATTGATGACGTCGCTTTGAATGCTGCATACTGAACACAAAAGAAGTCCAGAGTTCAAATAAGTTTAAAAAACATTAAAGTGGCCATGTAACAGATGAGTTCTCGTCCGAAACCCTGATACTCTGAAAGAGTTTGTCCAGTTTGTATACGAAGTGCGTCCAGTTTTTGCCATGACCCTCTCTACTCTTTCGCGCATGCTATGCGGGTGATATGATGATACCATACCAAGTTTCAACATTTTCAGGATTCATTTTGTAGTGATTTTTAATTTCACGGTCATTTAGCTCTCTAAACAATTAGGTAAATGACCGAAAAACAACAAATGATGTCAGAACATGTTGGAAATTGATGACGTCGCTTTGAATGCTGCATACTAAACACAAAAGAAGTCCGGAGTTCAAATAAGTTTTAAAAACATTGAAGTGGCCATGTAACAGATGAGTTCTCGTCTGAAACCCTGATACTCTGAAAAAGTTTGTCCAGTTTGTACACGAAGTGCATCCAGTTTTTGCCGTGACCCTCTCTACTCTTTCGCGCATGCTATGCGGGTGATATGATGATACCATGCCAAGTTTCAACATTTTTAGGATTCATTTTGTAGTGATTTTCAATTTCACGGTCATTTAGCTCTCTAAACAATTAGGTAAATGACCGAAAAACAAAAAATGATGTCAGAACATGTTGGAAATTGATGACGTCGCTTTGAATGCTGCATATTGAACACAAAAGAAGTCCGGAGTTCAAATAAGTTATTAAAAATAAAAAAAAGGTGTAATGTTGGTTAATTTGCTTCAAGCCATTCAGAATAGTGTAGACTGCACTGCACATAGCTCAGTGCAATCTATGATATTCCGCAAGGCTTGAAGCTAATCAACATGTAGGTGAGCATTGCAACTCTTCGTCATTGTCTGTGCACTCACGGCTTATAAACCGCTCATACTGCCTCTCTCTTGGCGAGGTGGGACTAAAAATCAGCTTACAAAGAAACTCTAGTACCGGTTCATGGCATGAACCGGTACTAAAGGTCTTCGTGGGGCCCCAGACTGACCATAGCCTGACACAGCCTCATTAGTACCGGCTCGTGGCATGAACCGGTACTAAAGGTTACCCACGAATCGGTACTAATGATGCCCGCCCGCCTAGCCGTTGGAACCGGCACTAATGGTCACATTAGTGCCGTCTCAAATTCAAACCGGCACTAATGTGCTTCACATTTAACCCTTTTTCTACTAATGTATAATTTTTCAATATGAAAAATCCATTGCAAGTACATAATTATGAAAATCCTTCTTAGGAAACATGGCTTAACTTTTTTTCGAAAAGGGAAAACATGGCTTAACTAATGAAAGAAAGATGGAACCTGACTTACCATGTTGGGTTGAAGGCAAACGCTCTATTCCAATCAACATGTTTGACATAACAGTAAGAACTACTCCCTCTATTCCATAATATAAGAACGTTTTTGACACTACACTAATGTCAGTGTCAAAAACGTTCTTATATTATGGGACGAAGGGAGTATAATGGATGTTCAATACAATTTCGAAGATGAAGAGAAATCTTATCCCATTAATTGTCATTGAGGATAATGATACAAGTATTCAGATGGAGGTACGGTTGAGTCCTGAAGTTCACCGATGGTGATAATAGACATGGTGTCAGATCTTTGGCCTGATACCCAATAGGATGGTGGTATGACAAGATCTCATACCTTGCAATAGTTAATTAAGAGTAATATGTATGTTTCACACCAGCGATGCTTTGTGTCTGTGGCAGTATCTCCTTTTGTAACATGTACGGTCATGTGTTCCTGAGAAGGGAAATAATATATACAACTCACGACAAATAGAGTAGGTGGTTTATACGCGTGCTTCTCATGGTGCAATGACTGGAGTCGTGGCATTGAGTAATGGATAGTAATTACTTGACAATTGAATACTACTCCCTCCGTCCCAAAATATAAAAACGTTTTTAACACTAGCATACTGTCAAAAATGTTCTTATATTCTGAGACAGAGAGAGTAATTAACATAATTCTTAAGCACGCTTGGTCGGAAGTAATTAACATGGTGGATATATTATTCATAAGATTGTGTGGGAAAATTTAGAAATTCATAGTACGTGATATCATATGTCACTTTAAAAAGTACATCTTAATTAGTTCACTTTTTTATTGTTCCATGTTTTCTTTTCTTTTTCTCATCCAAAGAGGCTCAAAGATGGTGATAGTAAAAGTGAAGTGGTCATTGTTCATCTTTTTGTAGTTTGTTTTGGGTTAATTTTTCTATGTTGTTTCCTTTGTCTTTTGTTTCCACAATTGGCAATTTCAGGTCAAAGGGACAAGACACGAAAAAACTAGGCGTGTCCTAGAGTTCCAGAATGCAAGCCGAGGAATGTTGTGACCTCTAGAACCAAGTATGAATAGGGCCCAAAGCTGATCCTAGCAATAGCACAGGTGCTTCCTTCGATCCGCCTGGATCATGAATTGGCTTCCTCCTTTCTTAGTTGACATAGCTTATCAAATGCACGGTAGGTGTTAGAGTTAGGAATGGTGACATCAACGAGCATGAGGCTTACCATATGTTTTCTGTTTGCGACCCCTTTGGACTGATGCAAAGGTTAGGTACACGGATGAGATCAAAATGGATGTCGTGGTACTTGATATGATGAAAATAGGTTAGGACAAAGTTCAAATGTAACATCTTGCATGCAAGAAAGATACAATGAAAAAAAATAAGTGGGCGACATGTTCATAGGTCACCTAGGACAATTGTCATTGCACCATGGGATACATTGCCCAACATCAACCCCCAACACTTCCACGGTAGCCATGTTTATTAAGATAAAATTAGAAAAATTCTTAATATTTCATGACTATCCATTGTTTGTAGAGAATTTCCATCAGGAACCTCACTTTTTTTAAGAAAAGGCTTGGTCGAGCCCAAGAAGGGCTCGAACCTAACCCAGCTTTGAATTAACAAAGCCATAAACCAGCCAAGAAATTACAAACGACGCCATACAGACACTACAAAATAAGAAGAACAGCGAAAAATACGTAGTTGTGCCAACAACTAATAGGCTCCATGTGGACAACAGTCAAAGATATGAAAACTAAGGCCCTAAGTCGCTTGAAGATGAAGAAGCCGTCCAACATGAGCAGACCGCCACACAAAAGCTTCAGCAGGGCCTTACCAGCATGAAGTACTCAGTAGGTGCAGAGGCACTCTCGTCTGCTCCATGGATTCTGGCCGACACGGTGACAACCTCCTCCATCTTCGAAGGGGGCACCAGCCCCATCGCCCTGGCACGAAGGGTGCTGGTCTGTCAAGAGATGAAGATGCTCCCCCAAGAACTAAGGTGTGGTCTGGCGCCATTGCCCATGGAAGCCAAAACAGAGTGCCAACACCATACCAAGGCAAACAAATTGAAGAGAGGCTTCTGCCCTGTCGAGGAATCTGCACACGTGAAGAAGCAATGGCATGACAAGGCGGCTAAAGGCCAAGCAGCAGAGGAAGGGGGACTCCGCGACCGAGCTCCGAGGTACACCTAGTCCGTGGAGACGAGCATCGAGCTCCCGTCATCCACAAATGGACAAGGAACAACCAAAGGAGCGGATAGCAGTATCCTGCCACACAGAGACATCGGCCGACGAGCTCCAACCATGCCACCAACCAGCACTAGACATCCAGAAGAACACCACCACCCTAAGCTCACTGAAGATGGCACCCCCAACAAGATGACAATGCCAGCAGCGCTGCTGCCGCCCAATCCAGAAAGGATCTGGGTTTTCACCTGGTATACGAGTAGGCTAAAGAGGAGGGGAAAGGAACAACCTTGACGATGCCAACATGAAGGGAATGACGTCAAATATATCGCTGTCATCATGGCTGGACCAGCCGACCTCGGATTTATTCGGTGTCCCTTGATGGCTCGTGTCCGCATCACTATTTCCCCCAAGAGGAAGGGATGATGCAGCATAGCTACGGTAGGTATTTTCCTTAATGATGAAACCAAGGTTATCGAACCAGTAGAAGAACCAAGCAACACTATGTAAATGGTACCTGCACACAAAGAACAAATATACTTGCAACCCAATGCATAAGAGGGGTTGTCAATCCCTCACGAGTAAAAATAGATTGGTTTATAGTAGATTGGATAAATAGATCTTGTGGAAATGCAAAATAAAATAAATAACAAAAAACTGCAGCAAGGTATTTTTGGGTTTTTGGAATAATAGATCTGAAAGAAAAAGCAAATAAAAATAGATATCGAAGCAAATATTATAAAGAATAGACCTGGGGGTCGTAGATTTCACTAGTGGCTTCTCTCGAGAAAAATATCATACGGCGGGTAAACAAATTACTGTTGGGCAATTGATAGAACTTCAAATAATTATGACGATATCTAGGCAATGATCATTATATAGGCATCGGGTCCAAGATTAATAGACCGACTCCTGCCTGCATCTACTACTATTACTCCACACATCGACCACTATCCAGCATGCATCTAGTGTATTAAGTTCATGAAAAAACGGAGTAATGCAATAAGAATGATGACATGATGTAGACAAGATCTATTCATGTAGGAATAGACCCCATCTTGTTACAACGATCAATACGTGTCTTGATGCCCCTTCTGTCACTGGGAATGAACACTGCACGACCGAACCCATCACAAAGCACCTTTTTCCATGGCAAGAAAAATCGATCTAGTTGGCCTAACTAAACCAAAGATTCGAAGAAGAAATACGAGGCTATAAGTAATCATGCATATAGGAGATCAAAACTCAAAAAACTTTCATGGATAAAATAGATCTGATCATAAACTCAAAGTTTATCGGATCCCAACAAACACACCGTAAAAAGAGTTATATCAAATAGATCTCCAAGAGACCATTGTATTGAGAATCAAAAGAGAGAGAGGAAGCCATCTAGCTACTAACTACGAACCCGTAGGTCTACAATAAACTACTCACGCATCATCGGAGATGCACCAATGAGGATGATGAACCCCTCCGTGATGGTGTCTAGATTGGATCAGGTGGTTCTGGAACTTGCGGTGGCTGGAATTGTGTTTCGTTGACTCCCCTAGGGTTTTTGGATTTTCAGGGTATTTATAGAGTAAAGAGGCAGTGCGGGAGGCGGCCGAGGTGGGCACAACCCACGAGGGCGCGCCTGGGTCCCAGGCACGCCCAGGTGGGTTGTGCTCCCCTCGGAGCCCCCCTCTAGCACTTCTTTAGCCCAACCGGTGTCTTCCGGTCCAGAAAAAATCTCCAGAAAGTTTCGCTGCGTTTGGACTCCGTTTGGTATTGATTTTCTACGAAGTAAAAAACAAGCAAAAAACAACAACTGTCACTAGTCACTATGTCAATAGGTTAGTCCCAAAGAATGATATAAAATTGCTATAAAATGATTGTAAAACATCCAAGAATGTTAATATAACAACATGGAACAATAAAAATTTATAGATACGTTGGAGACGTATCATCCCTCCCCACCTCCAACCTCCAAGCACGAACAACACCGGCAGCTAGAGACCACCATAGGCTAGATGTGGCAGGAGGGCACCGCGGAGGTCGAGGAAGAGGCCATCAAATCAGAAACGACCGCCACCGAAGGGCCACGCACCACCCGCCGCCCCCTTGATGCCCTTGCGACCGAAGAGGACCGCCAGCACCGCCGCACGTCGCACGCTGAAGCAGGCATTGACCCACCAGCCATGGTCGCCGCCATGGATGCAGGGCACCTCGAGGGATAGCAAGGCTACCACATCCTCGCCGCCACCATCCTTGGCAGCCACACAGTGCACCGACGGCCCCACTGGTGGCGACGAGGAGGAGAGGCGTGGGTGGGGAAGCCACCGACAGCGGCTAGGGTTGGCTGCCTGTGTCGCCCCTGTTGGAGTGACGTGGGGGCGGGAGTGTTTTCCGTTGAATCCACTTTATCTCTGATGATAGTACATGACATCAGGAACCTCACTTCACTATATGTCACAAGCTTCGAGGGTATTCTTTTGTGTTTCCTTGTCAATTGCCTCATCTTTCGTTGATTATTAGAGCATCGGGTACCATCGAGTCTTAGATCAAGATGTGACAAAATACCAAAACACAACACAGAGATATACGATACAAATATATCATACTGTGGGTCCCATAAAAGACATATATGTTGTGCGGCTATGCCTTTGCCCTTAGCCCCAAGGGACTACTCACACATCACAATTGCCATGAACACAAGTGACATTGTAGAATGGTCTCCTAGATGAATGATTAGGTACTTACTATAATCTCACCAATCGAGATTGAATGTTGGAATTGAAGATCGGTCTAATGGATGAAATGATGGCGATGTAGACCTAACTCAGTGGTGACGGCTATAGATCGGATTGGGTGCTGGTGGCGGCATGGGACAAACAACCTTGGTGGTGAACACCCCCCTCCCCCCAGGCTAAATTTATCTTTGGTTGATACTCTCGACAAGGGTTTGGGCCAAGTGTGGTTAAGATCGGCTCAGGGTCCCTTCACGAAAGATCCTCAATGGTGCTCTTATGGTCTGGGTTGGCCGGTAGCAAGATGCCACATATGGAAATACTTAATTTTGAGAGTAATTGCTTTGTGCTCATTTTCTCATTTTGTCCATCGAATCTGCAAGAAAATACCAAAACAAGTTAATTTGCAGATCTTATAATTAATTAGAGATTAGTGGACAACTTTAAGTCGCATTTCTAAGAAAAACTTCAAAATATCAAGATTAAACTTAGGAAAATATGAGTGTAAACTACACCTACACCCAAAAGGTGGCCCTCGTGAGTACCTGGTCGTGTCCTACTGCGAGTTTCTCGTAATTTCGTTCAAAAAAATCAGATTTTTCTTTCCAGAATTTCCCCAGGAAGTTTCTTAAATCAGATATTCCACGAAATAGATTTTATGATAATTGTCAGTAAAATAGTCAGTAAAATCATAAAATATGCTTTAAATTACAGATAAATGCAGAGATAATTAATAATATGGCTAAAGTGACGGTACGCGGTGTTGTTTGTGATCATGATGGCAAATTATCTTCCGTCACGGTGGGCAGGAAGTACACGATGTTATTTTTGTGATCATGATGAAACAATACAACATCTATTCATAGATTGCCCTCTAGCGAAATTACTTTGGCGAACGATTCATATAGTCTTTAACATTACTCCTCCAGCTAGCATTGAATCGTTATTTGGGACGTGGTTAGCAAGCTTTGAACATACTACTGCATCTCATATTCGGATAGGAATATGTGCGCTTATCTGGACTATATGGAACTGTAGGAATGATATGATTTTTAACAGACAACATAATTTAACCTTTTTGCAGGTCATCTTCAGAGCTACACATGGATCCGTACGTGGTCCTTACTCACTCCTACGGACTCCAGGGAGCCTATGGTTACTGGATGCAATCAGTGGAAGATGGTAGCACGGGCTATATTCAACCGGTTTGGATGACGGTCGCATAACATGATAGGAGTCTAGGGAGCTTGTCCTTTTACTCATACCGGTTGTGGTTTTGAGCTTTTTTTATATATTTCTTCGCTCCGTTTGCGAGCTGTAATACTTTTAAGACTTTGTGATACTTTGAGACTTTTAATAATATGGCTGCATGCATCGCTCAGATGCAGAGGCCGGGGCAGGCCTCCTTTTCCAAAAAAAGCATGCACACATTTAGAAGCTGCCATCAGCATCAAACCGCTGTCCCATCTTCAGGAGAGAGATCCGCATCACCCTTGCCAGTCCGGCCATCCGTCGACTCCACCACCCTGCGCTCATCCATCCCAACACTGAGACTCTGGAAGATCTGTCGTGCGTAGCACCTGCTGACCAGCCATGACACAGTGTAGCACCTGTCAGCCAGGCATGACCTGACATCTCCACCGAAGCTTCGTTCAAGACGAAGCCGCTCCGCCTCTAGCCTTTGTCTTCTAACGTTGTTCCACAAACGATGCTCCCAAAAGAGAAACGACACCGTAGTGCCACCATGGTCCGATCTGAAACACCGGATCCTAGGATTTCCCTGGAGCAGGACGAGTGGGTTGACAGTAGTTACACGACGATGCCTTCATCAAGGTAACGGCGCGGAATGCTGCCATCGCATGTCGTTGGCTCGGTTTTTACCGGCAACTATGTCTCCCCAACTCGCATCCGGGACAAGATGACGGATCTCGAGATCCAACCACCCAGCCTCTGGCTAGCCACCTCTGACGAAGAAGTGACCACCACCGCCGACTGCATCGGCCAGAACAGATCTGCCCAGAGGTGACGCCGAGCAGTCCAGGAGCCCCTCGACGCCGCTGCCAATCCAAAGCCATATGACATGCTGCCGCAGAATAGACCGTCGTGCCGTCGCCCAAACCAGGCCGGCCGCTGCACGCAGCCACCCGTGGCCCGAGGCAGGGCCGACCACCGCCGCCGCAGCCATCGCAACCACTTCGCTAGATCAGTCGCGCCTCCACGCGCGTAGCGGCCCCACACCACCCCTGAGACGCGGGAGAGAAGAAGGACCCCCGCCACCGCCGTCGACCTCTGGGCGCAGGCCGGCGGCAACGAGAGGAAGGGAGGGAGGTGGTTTCGGCCCCGGCGGCGGCTAGGTTTTTTCGAGTATAGCTGAGTTTTGCATTTTCGAATAGACTTTGCCCTGCTGCTGCTAGACTTGCTAGTCGTCTCTTTTAATACATGTGTAAAGGTTCCACTTATGGTAACTGGTAGGTAGACTAGCCAGAAGGCATGCATACACACTGCATCTACATATTAATTGTTTCCCTTTTTTCAAATGCGGACGACTTTTGCGTTTCCGAAGAGACTTTGCCAAGCTAGTCGTCTGTCATCCGGTTTGCTTATAAAAGTTAAAATATCGCTGCTTGATTAAACCAGCCACTCGGAGCACCGCTCGACTGTGAAGAAAAACATGGTCTAACACGTACAGGACAAATGATATGAGGCAAGCATCTGGAAATACGTATGGTTAGGACCGTGGCATCTGGAATCGTAAGCTCGTAACATGTTATTAAAAGAAAATGCGCCGCTCAGGCACATGTGTCTTGCGTTTTGGATTATAGTTTCCGTTGGCCTCATGGATCAATAATTATCTTTCATGACGTACCCAAGGACTACGTATGCATGTGACCAGCTTGAACTAATTCTAAGGTTCTACGTACGCGCTCGCGTATACTATAGTCTCTGTGACTGCGCGCATGACTAGGATCTGAATATTCAAATGTGCATCTGTTCACACTATTTTGTTTATGGTGTTAGCGGTGTACTTCCTTTGGATTACAGATCATGACAATGTGCATGCTAGAAAACCAGGGGCGGAGGCAGCGTACAGCCGTTGGTTTTCAACTGAACCCAATGATTTTTAACTGTACATGTCAACAGGTACTGGCTAGTGTGAATTCAGTAATCTTTTAAGTCTAAACCCATTGGAAAGGGTGAATTCCATTTTTTATCCCTGAGTTTGACTTTTTTGAATCTAAGAGCAACTTCAATGTGTTGATCCAAACGAATACATGCTTTGTATGTTTTTTATCCGTTTGGGTTGGCCGTCCGCTCGGTGTCCATCCTCTTTTTATTTTGGGTCGGCCATGCGGTTAATGTGCTCGACCCATTTCATCTCCACACATAAATAAAAAAGGCCAATGGTCATAGATCATGCCAGCGGCCATGCCATCGCCTAAAGTTCATGCGAGCGCCATGCCAGCGGCCGGCATACAATGTCAGTCTCAAAAAAACCACCACACGGTTCATACTGGCGCACATGCTAGCACACGTAAAGCGGCGGGGGAATTCGACCACGCCATCTCGGCCGTGGTCATGCCAGCACACTTGTCGGCATACAAAAAAGGGATGGCGCTCTCCGCCATAGATCACTCATCGTCGAATTTGAGCATGTCGGCCTACGACTTCTCAAACCATGGCCTTTCCTCGGGGACACGGTGTTTAGGGCCACCTTCATGATCTCCACTCCATCATCATACTAGCAAGCGTCACTTCTTTCGCCTTGGTCTTTGCCATTGGCGGCCTCGATCTCGAGCATCTTGGCTTGTTTCTCCACCTCGATCTCAAGCATCTTGGCTTGTTTCTCCGCCTCCATCTCAAGCATCTTGGCTTGCTTCTCCGCATCGAGTTCAAGCCTCCTCCTTTGGATCTCCATGAAGGCGTTCATTTGCTCTTCCTTGTCTTGTCGGCGCTTCTCCTCCCTTGTGTCATTCTTGCTCATCATGCCCTCCATGGTTGCAAGCAAGGCAATCGAAGCAGCATCGCGCTTGTCCTCCTTCTTGGAGTTGGTCTTACCCCGTGGCCATGGCTTCTCGCCCACCCCATGCTCCTCCACGGCTACCTTCCCCCCACGCGCCATGACGATGGCATATTGCACCTTAAACTTCTCCTCCTCGTTGATGACCATCCAACAATGTGAGAGGTTGAAGGACATGCCCTCATGTTGGACCTTGAATGCCTACAAATGAATAGCATGCAAGCATATGGGCAAATGGACATGGAAACATAACTGAAATGAAGACGAAGTGGGGCGCATGTATACCATATATTTCATGTCGATGCCGCTCACGGGGCGTGCGTTGATGCTCTCAAGGGTGGCACAAAACTTGTTGCACTCTTGTTGTATCACCCACCATCGCTTCTGAGAGGGACACCCACCCATGCTTGCTTTGCATTCGATACGGCGCAAACTTCTTGTGTTCATGGTACTCACAATGAACACGAAGCCAAAAGATTGATGTCTTTTGTTCGGCGCCGACCTTGGGGTCTTGCCCCATGTCCCTCCAACACTCACAAAGGAGTTTGTCCTCGTACGGCATGTATGCCTTCGTTCGCTTGCTCTTGCGCTTGGGCTTCACCCTGGCTTGGTTGGCGAGCTCGTCCTCGAACAAAGGCTCCCTATCGATGTTCATTTCATCCTCTTCCTCAAGGCTGTAGTCCTCTGGGAACTCGTGGTCGAGCGGGAAGCTGCCCAGGCCGACCTGATGATGCATGAAGGCGTCGTCCATGCCAGCTTGATCATAGGTGGCCGGTATAAATGGCGCTCGACCGTCTTGGCTTTGGGTCTCCTCAAGATTGTAGGCAGCCATGGCGACACCGCTAGTGGAGGCAGTGTCCACCGCACCACCTTCGAAGATGATGTTCTCGATGATCAAACGGTTGGCTATTTCGTCGTCGCCGGCCACCGACATTCTGTCGAATAGGTTGCAGGCGCCGGGGAGCATGTTGGGTAGCATCTCCAGCGGGCGTTCCTCGCCACTCCGGAGGATGATGCACCGACCACCGGCGTGGCGTTGAGGTTGATGGCCATGGGCGCAGGCGCGAGAGCGGGCGTGGACGGCGCCACCATGATCACTCCGGCAAGCATTCCTCGGAAAAGCGGGAGGCTTGCGGGTAGACGTGGAAGTCAGGAATCAGTTGTGTGACAGACACGCGCGACGACTCTGGCAGCACCATCCGAGGAAATGCCACGAGCCCGTACTGGCCGAGGCCATGGTGGTGCTCATGAGCCCGTGCTGGCCAGGGTTTAACCCTAGGTAGATCAGGCCCTCCCTCGTTGCCGTGGCGACTCGGGTGTTAGTTTCCTGGTTTTGTGCGGCAGCGGTGAGGGCGGCGACGGCCGCCACTTCGTCCCTTGCGTCCGCCGCATACCTCTGGCCCTTTCTCTTGGCCGACTGCATGGCCCGCTCCTCGGCCGTCAGCTGCTTCTTCTTCTTGGGCGGCGCCGCGGTCTTGCGGGGCGCGCGAGGCTTACCTTTGGCGGTGGCGACGGAGGTGAGGCCGAACGAGGCGAGGGAGACAAGGCCGGCAGCGGCGTCGAGGGTCGGCGCGTCGTCCATGACGAGCACCGGGAGCGCGAGCGGGTGGGGGGGGGAGGGGGGTTGGGGAAGTGGAGGGAAATGATGGTAGTTGTGCCACCGATTGGTGGGCCTGGGGAAGGAGTAGGCGCGCATAGCGCGCGTCCGTTTCGTGTCCACGCCAACGCAAATGAGACTCAAATTTGGGCCGCGAATGGGTCGGTGATTGGATCCAATTACATAATTAGCAATCTGTCGGGGGTGTCACGCAAAATGAAAAATGAAGAAATAAAATTGTCTTTTTTTGCGAATAAAATAGTATAGATTTGTTTCGAAAAATTTCGTCTATCTGGCGAGGTTTTTTTTTGCAGGCAGTCTATCTTGCGTTTCGAATGTCCAAAAGGCAGTACATTGCGTTAAAAGTACTGCGAGAGGCAAAGGCAGTGTATGCATCAGCGCCGATGTCCTTGCCGCCCTTGTGAGTAGTCTCACCGTCGCCGTTGCTTATTGAGATCATAGGCTATGGCCAGTAGGTGCAACAACTGTCTATTATGATACACATGACTTGTGCCAACATCGTGCTGCTGGCTTCTACTTCCTCCGTTCTTAAAAGAGTACTTTTAATTTTGTTGGATTTTTTTTATATTTGACTATATTTATATAATAATACACCAATATTTATGTCATCAAATTAGTAGCATTGATGTGAACCAACTTATGGTTGGATGGTTAGAGGGATTGTGGTATCTCCAACCCATTAGGGTTCAAGTCTTGGTGCTCACATTTATTTTTGGATTTATTTCAGAATTTTTAGCGATGTGCATTCAATGGGAGAAGATGTTCCCGTCAACGACGAGGTCGTTTGAAAAATTAGTAGCATTGATATATGATTTGGTTTCACAAATATTGATATATTTTTGTACAAGCTCGTTCAAACTTTGAAATAGTTTGATCATCCAATAAAATTGAAAATACACTTTTTTAAGGACAGAAGGGGTATATATCACCGAGATGACACAGTTCTAAATTTACGTCCACCCAAAGACTAGGTCTAGGAATTCACGTCCTGAAATCAAAAATCAATAATACCTCTATCTGCGAGCGACATTTCAACGTCAAAGTGAAGAGGGGTCATTCATGGGAAGAACTGCTTTGCAATAAACATATCTGGTGTCAAAACACTTTCACAGATAGTAAGAACCAGGTGATTTGCACTTCTGGGTTGTCCTTATGCGAGTCAAATGTGACTATACTTCGGTTATGGGGCCTGTGATATTATGGACAACGATTCCAAGATGTGGCTCTCAGAGCAGAATATATAGTTGGACCATACCCCTTTGAGAGGATAGCGCTGAAGTTTTTTTGTAATACGGTGCACTTGCACCTGAGAAACATAACTCACTTGCCGCCAAATGTCTCATTCTTAGAAGATTAATTGGACAAACATTGGTGGAAGGGAATCTTTTGATCCCACCTCAACAGCTTCTAGTTAGTTGATGGACATGCCTCTTTTAGGTACAACGTGCTTATTATTAGATAGAGTATGCATATAGATAGATGAAGTATGAGTTATATAGTATTGTACACATATCGATACTTGGTTTATATTTCAGCAACTGGATGACCGCGAGCTGGAGTTGGTGGGATGTACTTAGCAGAAGATGGCCGTCAGGGATTTCTTTTCCCGTTCTACATACATGTAGATGTATGGTAGCCTGGTCTTCATGTCATGGTATCCTTAAGGCTTAGCTTACTGTGATGTTATTTTGTATTTCAGTTATAGCGAGCTTCATGTTACATGTGGGTTTGTTGTTTGTATTTATTTTAGTTATACTTTTTTTTTTGGCTCTATGCATCTCTGCTGGACGAGTCAGAAATATCGGCTTGATAATCAATAAAAGGCATTCATTTTTTACAGTCGCAATTCTACCATTTTTCCATCAACGATTTGAGGAAATGTGGCATCAAGTTTTGACATTCCAGAAACTTTTACCTACAGATTTTAAAAGCCCAACGAAATAATAGACATACAAAAAACCAAACAGGCTATGAAAATTAGGTATAATAGATAGGAACCATAGGATTTGGTGTCAGGTGCTTCAGATCTATGCAAGGGTTTAACGACGAGGACTGCGTCTCGAGGGCGTCAATTCATAGGGGCACGTGCACGAAGACTTCTCGACTGTCATCGACAAGGTCAAGTGGGCTTCGATAGGGGAGTGGAGACAACGAGTGTCAACGGCTCATTCTAGCGGCAATAGTGGTCGTTCGACGATCTCGGAATCTCGCTGTAATTTTTATTATGTTTGAAATACTTTATACTTTCGGTGAACTTTTATAATAGATTGGTTCTTTTGAGAAAAAATGGGTAGGAGCACGAAATGTTTCACCAAAGAAACAATCTATTGGGAAGTGACTCACTGATTTAGGATCCTCAGTTCTTCGCCTTCAGGCCCATCATACAGATGCATACAACCATTAAAACTTCTTTTTCGTGGGGCTACACATGCTTATTCTGATGCAATACAATGCAAATAGGTTTCGAACTTATAGTGGTTGGCATAAAATTCAATGTTGATAAACGATAAATTTGAATTAATATGCCAACCATTGGAGGTGGCACTTAACAATTCCTCATATTCATTCATGCTCAAGTGACCCTGACTTGAGCCTGACGGTTAAGAGTTGTTTCTAGTGCTTGGCCTTCAAGAAGACCACAATTGTAGGATATTTAGCCTTCGCTCCCTAGAGGTGTGTGGCGACCATTTGTGGTATAAACCGTGAACAATTCATCAATAATGGCCTCGCCAAATTGCTCCTTCATCAGCGGCTCCACCACCGCCCTTACGCACTTGGTAATATTCGCCCCACTACCGATGAAATCGAACTTCAATCATGAGTCGTGACAATGCTCATCCTAGAAAATAGAGATTAAGCTCCACACCAACCCCCTTGTCGAGTTTTTTTCTTGGGGAACCCCCTTGTCGGGGTTACGGTGTGCTTTCTTTGGATCCTATTGCTATATTATTAGGAACCTGTTGAGGTTGTCACTTCAAAAATGGAAAAATAAAACTCTCCATGTAGCACAAATTTGTTTCAAAAATTTCATCTATCTTTTGTTTCGAATGTCCAAGGCAGTATTAGAAAACAAACGCTACATAGCAAAGGCAGTGTATGCTGCGACGGCGATGTCCTTGCCACCCTGCTGAACAGTCTCACTATCGCAGTTGCACGTTGAGATCATAGGCTATGACCATTAGGTGCAACAACCGTCTATTATGTCATATAGATAGATGAAGTATAAGTTATATACTATTGTACACACCAGACCGATACTTGGTTTATATTTCAACGACTGGATGACCGCGAGCTGGTGTTGGTGGGATGTACTTAGCAGAAGATGGCTGCCAGGGACTTCTTTTCCCGTTGTACATATAGATGCATGGCAGCCTGGTCTTCATGTCATGGTATCCTTAAGGCTTTGCTTACTCTGATGTTATTTTCTATTTCAGTTATAGCGAGCTTTATGTTACCGGTGGGCTTGTTGTTTGTATTTATTTTGGTTATACTTTTTTTTTGGCTCTACACATCTCTGTCGGAGAAGTCAGAAACATCGGCTTGATACTAATCAATAAAAGGCAGTGTTGATAAAATGGTAAATTTTAATTAATATGCCAATAATTGGAGGTGGCACATAACAATTACCCATGTTCATTCATACTCAAGTGACCCCTATTTGAACCTGACGATTAAGAGCTGTTTCAAGTGCTTGACCTTCAAGAATATGACAATTATAGGATACTTGGCCTTCGCTTTCTGGAGGTGCATGGTGACCATTGTGGTAGAAACCATGAACAATTCATCCATGATGGCCTCACCAAAGTTCTCCTTGATCAACGGCTCCACCGCCGCCCTTATGCTCTTGGTAATATTCGCCCCACTGCCGATGCAATCGATCACTATTTCACTATCTGCTTCATCGCCCTACGGATGCCAACTTAATTCGAAGACACCCATGTGTTCGATGTTGAATGGCACGTTCTCCTCGACCAAGGCCTTCACTTCGTCCATAGATGACGCGTAGAATTGATGTTGGAAGTGATCAGCTTCTCCTTCTCCACAAGACCTTGCCACCCATTGCAAAAACCAACACTCTAGCTATCGGGGTAAGTTTGTTTCACTTAATGTCTATGTTTTAAGCTGGTATGAACAATTCTTCCATACATAAGATGTCACTAGCAGATATCTCATGATTAACATTGTACAAGCCCACTAGCAGAGTATAGAAACAGAAGAGTTTGAGCAAGCAAGTTCCAGATGTTGCATACTTCATCTTTGAACAGTATATCTTGGCTCTTTCAGCCTAGGAATGTTAGCACCATATGCCTGCCACATGCAAGTTCTTTGTTATGCAGTTTAAGGAACAATGACAATATTTTTGGCAATCTTCTTGGTACAATTTTATCACAACTGGTGGGGTATTCTTCCCAATGTAGATGCTCTCTTCTTTCAAGTAAGGTACCTTTAGAAACCAGAAAGAAAATAGGTTTTTTATGTGATAACTTTGACAAAAATTAACACATTGACATGCATCCAATGGACCTGATCGGGTCCTTAATAAACAATCAACACAAACCTATTTTTTTTTCCTATTTGACACGCTTTGCATCAAATTGGCGACCACCACATCGAGCAGCGAGGCGAACTGACTAAACTAGCTGGCCTATTCAGCTAGGTTCTGATCCCCTATTTTCCTACTTCTAGAAGGTTTTGGTCCAAAAAAATTCGTTTTATTTTTTCTGTTATCTTTCTCTACGGAATTTTCTATCCGCTTTTCCTTTCTATTTTTTTCTTCTATAAATGTTCACAAAATTCCAAAACATGTTGCATTTTTCACAAATTTCACAAATTTCGAAAAATGTTTGCAAAAGTTCTAAGAACTGTTCACATTTTTTAACGCACATTACCTCAAATAAGACCTATAGTTTCCCAAAGCCCCATAACAAATTGGCCCACACTTATTGGAGGCCCGGCATTGACAAACTTTGCACAAGGATAGTAGGATTCTTCCCCCAGTTCTTATTTCGCACCTTAAGCGCCAGTTATAGTGCAATTTGCTAACCAGCGCACACCTCTCAACTGCACTATGTATGTAAATGGGTCGGCCTATGTAGGTATTTTCTACAACCGGTTCTTTCGGGAATATTTCCAATGATTGTACTGACGGTTTTGGGGTCTTTTTTCTTCCGGTTTTCCCCCACATGGGTTTTGCCAGCTTTACCATTTTATTTTATTTTTTCTTTTTCTTTTTTCCTTTTTCGTTTTTACCAAATCTGTGAACTTTTTCCAGATTTGTTTTTCTTTTCCCAAATTTCTTTCAACCTTTTTTTTCCAAATCTGTGAAACTTTCTCATATTTGTGAACTTCCACCAAATTCGTGAATTGTTTTTCATTTTTATGAGCTTTTTTCAAATTATGAACTTTTCCAAGTGTGAACTTTTCTCAAATTTCTGAAAAAAATCCAAATTTCATGAACTTTTTTCAAAATTGTTGAACTTTTTCAAATATTTCCCTCCATTTTTTAATCCTTTTTCAAAAGGTCAATGGTCAAGGGTTAATGGTCGCTGGTTACCAGTTAACTACTTTAAAATAAAATGCAGTTTTTTTAGCATCTAACAAAACGCAGCTAGGCGGCCCCATATACTCCCGTGCGTGGGCATCAGCTAAGACAAGTGGTTTTAATTAGGTGCGATTGTCCCGCTCTCCACTTGTACACTTTTTTTAGGTAAGCTCTCCACTTGTACATGCTCAGGAGGAAAAACAACCTTCTCTGTCGTGGGCTTGGGCCAGGAAAAGAAGCTTGGCTAGGGAAAGAAATAGGCACAAAGGAAAAGAAAAGGGATTCTCAAAAAAAAGGAAAAGAAAAGGGAAATAAAAAGAGAAAGGGAATGGGAATGGGCCTAGCCCATTTCATGGAGGGATAGGAGAGAGAAGGCTTTGGCAAAATGGAGGGTTTGGGCCTGATTCGGATTTTCTGAAAAAATTAAAAAAAATTGTAATATCTTCAAAAACAATCATAGGATTAATATCTTCAAAAACAATCATAGGAAAATGATTATTGATTATGTAACTGTCATGATATTACTTGGTGTCTTAGGAAAATTCTAATAAATTAAGATAAGTACATTACTTGGTGTCATGTTTGTAGATAATTTGAAGTAAAGCCCATATATTTTACTTTCATAAAGTAGAAGACTCTAAAAAAATGGCATGGGATGTGTATCACAGACTGTTTGTTGGAAGCCGTCCGTCGTAAGTTGCTAAACACTACTCCCTCCGTCTCATAATATAAGAGCATTTTTTGCACTACTAGTATAAAAAACTTCTTATATTATGGGACGGAGGGAGTAACAAAAAACGGTCTGAGAGAACCATTTACGATTATCTTTGTATAAGACTGGGCTGATGAAACGTGTGAGCTAACCTGCCTTAGGTGTGTCGAGCAATTAGTGTACAAGCATGAAAATGCAATGTTTTGCAACTTAGTACAATGAAGAAACTGATGGACATAGACGTTGGCAGTCTTACTGCGCCAGGTTAAGAAATTTAACCTCCCCAGGCCAGCTGGAGCTCCATGGCAGTCGCTCACGGGCGTTAAAACCTTGTGGAGAAACCTTTGGGCATAACGCATGACGAGTATATAAGAAAGGAAGACTACGTGACTATGCACAAGGCTGGACTTCCAACCAACCAAATAACTCTACGTCTCTCTCTAGTGGATTAAGAACTGCTCAATCGGATATATATACTTGCCACATCAACCAGTACGTATGATTTCCGTAAGACCAAGCATTTTTTATACGTATGTACGTACGCGAGAGCACAACAAGAACAATGCTCGAGGGCTCCAGGCCCCATATATATAACGCAAGCTTCTGCGATCGAGTTACCCAGCAAGCAAAATGTCTTCGGCCATTCCATCTCTGCTCTTCTGCCTGCTTCTTCTTGCTCCCCAGCTTGGCAGCTCCTACCACGGCGGAAGGCATGTCGTCCTCCGTTCATCCCACGATTCAAGGGTTCCGCCGAGCTGCTCGCCCATCCATTCTGGTGAAGTATTTCGATCCCACAAATTAATCTCTGCAACAGGACGTGCATGCATGCATGCAAATGAAATATTATTAGCTTGTCCACACTTTTCAGGTGATGACGACGGTGGGCCGCTGCCTGTAATGCATCGCCGGAGCGCGTGCTCTCCTTCCGGCGCCGGCTCGGACCAAAGCAAGCCCTCCGTCCGCGACACCTTCGACCGCGACGCCCTCCGCCTGAGCACGCTCTTCGGGAAGTCTGGCGTGACGATCCCCTCGACCGGCACTCCACTGGCGGCTTTGCCGAGCGCGTCCGAGTACCACGTCGCCGTCGGCTTCGGCACGCCGGTGCAGAAGTTCCACGTGGGGTTCGACACGGGCAGCGCCTCCGCGGGAGCCACGCTGCTTCAGTGCAAGCCTTGCGCCGGGGCCCGGGGCGCGCCGTGCCCCCGTGCTTTCGGCCCGTCCAAGTCCGCCTCCCTTGCCTACGTCCCGTGCGGCTCGCCGGACTGCGACGTGAGCGAGTGCAGGGGACGCCGCTGCACGCGCACACTCAATTGGAAGAACGGGCTGCAGAACGCCACCTTCGTGACGGACACGCTGACGCTCACGCGGTCGGTCGCCGTGGACAAGCTCAGGTTCTTTTGCCTGGAGATGGCCGCCAGGTCGGGGGACGGCTCGTCCGGCATCCTCGACCTCAGCCGGGACAGGCACTCGCTGGCGTCCCGGGTGGCTCCGTCTCCGGCCACGGTGGCCTTCTCCTACTGCCTGCCGTCGCACGCCGACTCCATCGGCTTCCTCTCAGTCGGCGCCGCCCGGCCGGAGCTCGCCGGCCATAACGTGACCTACGCCACCCTGCGGAGCAAGGCCCTCCACCCGAACCTCTACTCCGTCCAGCTCGTCGGTTTCTCCATCGCCGGCCGGGATTCCAAGACCCCGCCCAACAAATTCGTTGGTGACACGGTGTTCGACCTGCACACGACCTTCACCTACCTGAGGCCGGACGTCTACGCGGTCCTTCGCGAGCAGTTCAAGGGGTGGATGAGGCAGTACCGGTACCGCGCCGCGCCGCCGCTGGGGGACCTCGACACGTGCTACGACTTGAGCGGCCTGAGCGCCCTGATCCTGCCGGACGTGACGCTCCGCTTCAAGGGCGGGGCGACCATGGACCTTGGCATCACAACTTGATGTACTTCGAGGACCCCGGGAACCACTTCTCCGTGGGGTGCCTCGCGTTCGCCGCGGCGCGCACCCTGGAGCCCGTGGTTGCGGTGATCGGGACCTTGGCGCAGGGGATGACGGAGGTGGTCTATGACGTGCTCGGAGGAAAGGTTGGGTTCATTCCCCGCCGCTGCTGATTATCGATGTCTAGGAGCACGGTGGCAGCCGAGGCACGGCCATCAATGTGCATGCATCTATGCATAGTAATTCGTGTTGCTTCTCGTTTTGCCTGCTTCGCAAATGAGCGCCCATGTAATAAGAATCATAATTCATGTACTCGTATGTAACTGGAGTGGAGTTTGTTGGAATAATTATGCATCTCTGGGATGCCATTAGCAGGAACAGATTGCATCTAGATCACCTAAAACATGAACAGAGAAGGGTTTAGGGGATCATTACGTGTCACGGCAGTGGACATGATCGCCTGCTTGGTGCAGGCTTGATGCAGAGGTGATGTAGTCGAGGTAGAAGTCCTCCTCAACGTCCTGATGCCCTCAGGACGCCACCGGCACTGCCCGGGGACGGGAGCGGCGGCTGGAGTAGGTCTTCCCGTCGCTGCAACGCTCCCCCTGATCGGATGGGGTGAGAGAATATCGGGAGGGGAGTGAAACCGTACGAGAATTGTGATCACGCTGGCTGCCAACCCTCTCCCGTTCCCTTTTATGTAGCGCTGGCGACAGGGGACCTAAACCATCAGTTGGTTTGGGTGCCCCCGATCAGGGCGCCTTAGTTGGGATAAAAACCTCACGTACGTTGGTGCGTGGGGCCTTTTCATTAACGTTATCTTTCTCCATTTTTTTCTGTTAAACTAATAGATCTAACTGGCCTGTTTAAGCCGTCAGATCAAAACCAACATTCTCCCCCTTGATCGTTAGGCTTAACTTCATTCGCCCATTCTACATAGGAATGATGTACCAAAGTGAGGTGTTACAACAGCTTGAAACGCCACAGAACCTCAACACTTATAGTACACCCGCCTATTTCGAAATGGAAAACATTTTGCTAATTGGGGAGTGGTTTATTTTAATGGTCCTCTTATTCCAGAATCATCAGGCCTCCAGTAGTCCCATGCCGGCAACATGCTCACGAAAAATACTGGGTGGTAAGCCTTTTGTTAGCGGATCCGCAAGCATATGCTTCGTTCTTATATGTTTAACATCAACTGTTTGATCCTGGATTCTATCTTTCACAACACGATACTTTATGTCAATGTGTCTGGCAGCATTACTTGACCTGTTGTTACTCGTATAGAAAACTGCTGGTTCATTATCGCAGTACAATAAAATTGGTTTAGATATGCTGTCAACCACTTTAAGTTCGGGTATAAAATTCTTTAGCCATACAGCCTGCCCGGTGGCCTCATAACATGCTACAAATTCTGCCTGCATCGTAGATCCAGCAGTTAACGTTTGTTTGGAGCTTTTCCACGATATAGCTCCTCCCGCGAGTGTGAATATATAACCTGACGTGGATCTCATACTATCCACGCACCCGGCAAAATCAGAGTATGAATAATCAACAATTTCTAGGTTATCAGTTCTTTTATATGTAAGCATGAAATCCTTAGTTCCTTGCATATAACGCAAGACTTTATTTGCGGCCTTCCGGTGGTCCGGTCCTGGATTGGATTGGTATCTGCCAAGCACCCCGGTTACAAAACATAAGTCTAGGCGTGTACATACTTGAGCATACATGATGCTTCCAACAGCTGAAGCATAAGGAACCGACTTCATCTGATCAGTTTCGCATTGGTTCCTCGGACATTGAAATGTCCCAAACTTATCGCCCTTAACTATAGGAGCAGGTGAGGGTGAGCACTTATGCATATTGAATTTTTTCAGTACTCTCTCAAAGTATGCCTTTTGAGATAGTCCTAACGTTCCTCTGGACCTATCTCGATGAATCTCGATGCCGAAGACATACGAGGCTTCACCAAGATCTTTCATATCAAAACTGGATGACAGAAAATTCTTGGTCTCATGTAGCATATCCTTATCGCTACATGCCAATAATATGTCATCAACGTATAGGACTAAAAATGTGAACCTACTGCCTTTAAACTTAACGTATATGCAGTTGTCCACAACATTTTCGGTGAAACCAAAAGTTTTGATAATTTTATCAAACTTGAGGTACCACTCTCTTGAAGCTTGCTTCAAGCCATAAATTGATTTCTTTAGACGACATGCTAAATGTTCCTTTCCTTCCACAACAAAGCCTTCTGGCTGAGCCATGTAAACATCTTCTTTTAAGTCACCATTTAGAAATGCCGTTTTAACATCCATTTGGTGTAGTTCTAGGTCGTAATGAGCTACTAATGCCATTATGATTCTGAAAGAATCCTTGGTTGACACAGGGGAGAAGGTTTGCTTATAATCAATGCCTTCTCTCTGTGTATACCCTTTTCCCACTAGCCTTGCCTTGAACCGTTCGACATTCCCTTTGGAATCATACTTGGTTTTGTAGACCCACTTGCAGCCTACTTTCTTAGCTCCATCGGGAACTTCTACTAAGTCCCATACGTCGTTTGAGCCCATAGATTTCAACTCGTCTTCCATGGCAACCAACCATTTGGACGAATTTTCGCTTTTAATGGCTTCCTTATATGAGGTTGGATCCTCCACCTTTCCCATATCATTCATGTCCTCCATCAAAAAAGTGATATAATCATCTGATATGGCTTTCTTCCTCTCACGCCGTGGTCTACCCATGGGCGGAGGTGGTGGTGGAACATCATCATTTTCATTATTTTCTCGGAGATCCTCATTTGTGTTTGGATTCTCATTATTAGTTTCTGGATCACCATTTGACTGAGAGACTGAACCGTGAGATTCAGGATCATCAGATGTCACATTTCTTCGTATTGGAAAAACAATCTCTTGGATAGTCGGGGATGGTACACAAACCCGCTTCTCCTCAAGATTGATCTCCCTTAAATTTGTGACCTCATTATCCTCAAAAAATACCGCTTGTCTAGTCTCCACAAACTTGGTGGTGTGTCTTGGACAATAAAAACGATATCCCTTTCCCCTATGAGGGTATCCAACGAAGAAACAACTAACTGTTTTTGGATCCAGTTTCTTAAGTTGTGGATTGAAAACTTTAGCTTCAGCAGGGCAACCCCACACCCGTAAGTAATTCAAGCTCGGTTTCTTTCCTGCCCACATCTCGTAAGGTGTGTTCGGTGCTGACTGAGTTGGAGCAAGATTTAGTATGTGTGCAGCTGTCTTTAATGCCTCTATCCAAAGGCTTACTGGTAAACTAGAGTGACTAAGCATGCTTCGCACCATATCCATAAGGGTGCGGTTGCGGCGCTCGGCCACACCATTTTGTTGTGGTTCACCAGGCATTGAGTACTGAGCAATGATTCCATTTTCAGATAAGAACTTGGCAAAAGGTCCAGGAATCTGCCCATAAGGAGCATGCCTACCATAATACTCTCCCCCGCGATCAGACCGTACAACTTTGATTTTTGCGTTCAGTTGATTTTCAACCTCCGCTTTATAGATTTTGAATTTCTCCAAAGCTTCCGATCGGTCACGTATGGGATAAATATATCCATAGAGGGAAAATCGTCTGTGAATGTAATGAATGAATCAAAACCATCTACAGACTTAACATTAAGGGGTCCACATATGTCGGTGTGAATTAATTCTAAAACCCCTGTGGCTCTTACTGCTCCTTTCTTAATTGTTTTTGCGAATTTTCCTTTAATGCAGTCGACACATTTGTCTGCATCTGAGAAGTCTAATGGGAGGAGTATTTCATTTTTAACTAAGCGTTCCATTCTCCCCCTCGAAATGTGGCCCAAACGACAATGCCACAATTTTGAAGAATTACTAACTCCTTTCCATTTCTTCTCAACATTAATTGCATCACTCACATGCATAACTGAATCATTATTAAGAGATAACATGTATAGTTGACCTCGTCTAACACCGATGCCTACATTCTTATTACATTTGATCAAAACAAATTGTTTCTTGCCAAAATGGCACTCATACATATCATCATCTAAACAAGAAACTGAAATCAAATTCCTACTTAAGGTAGGCACATAAAGAACATTATTCAATCTAAGAGTGTGGCCAGTGTGTAGCTCCAACGTGAGAGATCCCACAGCTTCAACATCGGCCTCAACTCCGTTCACAACCTTAAGCTTTCTTGTTCCTCCTCTTATAGTTTGGATCGTATCGAATCCCTGCATAGAGTTGGCAACGTGAGTGGTTGCCCCTGAATCAATCCACCATGACTTTATAGAAAAATCGACATAAAGAGATTCATCTACAAAAATAATTTCATCAATACCTCTTTTGTTCATCCATTTTAGAAAGCCTGGGCAGTCCCTTTGATAGTGTCCCTCCTCTTTGCAGAAGTTACAAGCATTTTCTCCAGCAGTGGAGCTGCTAGGAGCAGAAGAAGAACCACCGGCTTCTTTACCCTTGAATGCCTTAGGGTTGAATGGCTTAGTGCCTTCTTTCTTGACTTGCCTTTTCTGAGGCTTAGGGAAACCTTGTCCATCATGCTTTCTCTTGTTAGAGCCAACATGAAAGACATGGTCTTTCTTCTGCCTCATGATCCTTTCTTCCTCCTGGACGATCCTTGCGGTCATCTCAGAGAGTGGCCATTTTTCCTTTAGAGAGTTATAGTTGACCTTAAATTGTTCAAACTCTTCAGGAAGAGACTCAAGAATAATTATGACAAGAAGGGCTTCACTTAAAGAACACTCCAAAGCCTTAAGCTTGGTGAAAGCATTTACCACCCTCAATATGTGTTGCCTAACATTTCCGTCAATAGTGTATTTCTGAAGAATTTTAGCAAAAAGCTCATGAGCATACACTTTGTCAGAGCCTTTAAATTGCTCCTCCATTTCAGTGAGGAAATCTTTAGCAGTATCTTTCTTAGGGAGTGCTTCAGAAATGTCCGGCGATATTGTCGCTTTCATGATGAGAAGCGCAATATGGTTGGACTTATTCCACTTTTCCATCTTAACATCATACTCCTTCTTGAGTTCTGCATACCCTGTGACACCTGCCACAGGTGCCACGGGTTTTTCTTCCCTCAAGGCATAGTCAAATTCATTACAACCCAAACATAATTCGACTTGGGACTTCCAACGAGGGAAGTTACTCCCCGTAAGTGGTTCGATCGTGTCGGACCGGAATGGAGCGGAAGCTGAAATCATCATAAAAGTTCATAAGTAAACTTGCAGATAAATTTACGTTGGTAAATAAACAAACATGCCAAGTATTTAATTTCAACTCCATGTCAAAACACCGTTGGGCAGAAAAAACATGGAATTAAAATATCATAAGTGATGACTCATAATAATAAAACAACGTTGGTCCAAGATAAAATTAGGGTCATGTCATTATTAATTTAAGCATCAACATAAAAAAACAATATCATTATTTGATGCTTAAATAAGTTCATCATGCAAAACACATAATAAATCCTGAATAAAATATCTCGTTGGTTCAATTTTACCCAGAATAATAATGTGTTCATTATATTTTTATGCATTTTTTTGTTTTAAACAATGCAAAAACATAATAACTATTAACTTAAATGCACTGGAAAAACAAAAAAAATGGCGACGGTGATTTTGGCCCAAGAATCCCACGGCTGTGCGAAATGCGGATCAGTCCAGTAGCGTATTTTTTTTGGCTGGACTGAGACAACCTGGGCTGAAGCCCGCGGCCGGATATGGCCCGTTAAACCCCCGAAGGCCCGAAGCGGTGCTCCGCGTCACTGTGAGCCGCTCGATCGAATCGGACGGCCGGCGCGGCTTGGAGCCCGAACAAAAATGCCGACCGGCCTAACCCTAGTCACTTTCTCCCCTGACCCCTCTGCCCCCGCGTTTATCACTACAGAGGGCGGCGACGGCGGACAACGGCGGCCCGAGGCGCACCGGCCAAGGCGGCGCTGCGGCTGCGCTCGCCGGAGCAGCGTGCCGTGGACTTAGTCCGGCGCGCTCCTCCGTCAAGCGTGGCTGCTGACGCCGCGCGCGAGGGGCGGGGTATGCTCGCCCGGGATTCCATTTCGGGGTGACGGCGGCGAGCACGACCACAAGGCCGAGCTGGCGTTCATCCATAAGCACGGCAGCAGCGACTCAAGTTCTTTCTGCGCGTCGTCCCAAGGCGGTGGCGTCACGGCGTCTCCGCCCTCGCACCGCGGTGGACGCGATGCGAGCCCCGAAGGGAAGAGGCGGCTACGCAGCGCATTAGGTGAGGATTCTCCTCATTTCTTCTCCAATTCGTTTTCATCAGTGCTTGATTTGGGGAAAAATAGTCCTAATTGCAGAATTAGGGTTCTTACGAATTGGGGAGAAGATCTAGGGTTCTTAAACATGAGGGGTTCCTACTGTTGACGTGCGTGTATCCCTCTGCCTTGTGTGTTGATAATGCATACGGAAACAGGACTTAAACATGATCAATTTTAATCAACTTAACATGAAGGTGAGCATTAGATCTTAACTTAGATTAATTAGAATTGATGAACGTAGGTGGGAGTACTGATCCGTAGCATATGAGAATTAAAACATGATGATTTACAGAGGGCATCAAGACAATAGCATGCATCTTAGGGCTAACCAGGGGCTAAAACTTTCAATCTTTGATCATGAATCCTAAACCTGACTTGATCTAAACTTGATGTTGATGTACAGATCAATAATATAGGGACCTATTGCAATCAAACTTGGCGACTGATACCATTGTTCGAATAATTATGCATCTCTGGGATGCCATTAGCAGGAACAGATTGCATCTAGATCACCTAAAACATGAACAGAGAAGGGTTTAGGGGATCATTACGTGTCACGGCAATGGACATGATCGCCTGCTTGGTGCAGGCTTGATGCAGAGGTGATGTAGTCGAGGTAGAAGTCCTCCTCAACGTCCTGATGCCCTCAGGACGCCACCGGCACTGCCCGGGGACGGGAGCGGCGGCTGGAGTAGGTCTTCCCGTCGCTGCAGCGCTCCCCCTGATCGGATGGGGTGAGAGAATATCGGGAGGGGAGTGAAACCGTACGAGAATTGTGATCACGCTGGCTGCCAACCCTTTCCCGTTCCCTTTTATGTAGCGCTGGCGACAGGGGACCTAAACCATCAGTTGGTTTGGGTGCCCCCGATCAGGGCGCCTTAGTTGGGATAAAAACCTCACGTACGTTGGTGCGTGGGGCCTTTTCATTAACGTTATCTTTCTCCCTTTTTTTTGTTAAACTAATAGATCTAACTGGCCTGTTTAAGCCGTCAGATCAAAACCAACAGAGTTATGTCCTTCCCAGGAATGAATAAACAACATCTAGTATATGCTTCTTTTAACCCACGATGTTCTTTTATTCCCCGCAATTGCTAATTTGCTATTCCTTATGTGCTTGATTTTCTTTTTCACATCAATCAATTCCGCCGAGGCCAAAGACAGGGCGACATGACAAGTGGCGGTGAAGAGACCTTGATGAGATTGAGCCAGGGCCTCCTCACAGACAGAGACGACGTTGCAGGCGACAGAGCTTGCAGCGTCGCCGATAAAGGAGAGGAAGAGGGTTTACTGGTGTGGGTGTGATGGGGATTGGCGGTGGGGAAGGGGGCTGCATGCCTTCGTTGGAGAAGAACATGAGGTGTATGGATTCGGAAAGGGGGTTATAGAGATGATCAGGGTGGCAGTACGTAGTATGGCAGCGGGCAGAGGCGAGGGGAAGGCGGGACATCAAGGCAGTTAGAGGGCGAGGGTAGCACGCATTTCGACCGGCAACAGATGGTGGCTTGCACGAGGGAAGAAGATAAGCATCGCTGTAGCAACACGCAGGCGTCCCTTACGACCGACACGTCCTGGATCAAGTTACGCGCCAGACTATATCTCGCCTAATGCGACATGTAACTATGGCTCGGCTCTGGAGTTCGTATTTATGGGCCAGCCCATTAATGTGTTTTCTCGCTTGGTTGCTGTTCGGTCGGTCGATCGCTCGCTCGCTCATTATTGTAGGGTTTTCTTCTTCTTTCCTGTACGCACATGGACTTATCCGGCTTTACTGGGTTTTTTTCCCTTTGTTTTTTATTTCTTTCTTCGTTTTCATTTTTTCATAGTGTTTCACTGTTTTGCATCAGTTTCTTCGATTGTCTGTTCTTCTTTTTGTTATTTCTATTTCTTATTCTGTTTTCTTCAGTTTATTTTGTTTTTACTCGGGTTCCTTCTATTTTTATTTGTTTTCACTAAGTTCCACTGGTTTGCATTGGTTTCTTTGGTTTTTCTTATTTTCTTTTTTCTATGATTTTCTCGTTCCTTTTGTAGTTTTCACCTTTATTTTCCTCTTTTTCAACACATGTCCACTTTTTCGGCATACACATTTAATATATTGCGTATACAACAGGAACACTTTTTTGTACTTTTTTCAGCACATGTCAATTGTTTTACAAAAACAATGTACATTTTTATATACATAAAAAAGTAACTATATTTTAATATTTCTAAATACATTATTAACATTTTTATATTATGTATTCTGATGTCTACTTTTTTCATACGAGTTGTAATTTTTTTGTATACATATGAAACATTCTATTTATACATGTTTAACATTTGAAATACTTGATTTAATTTTTTTTCAAAAATATGCATTTTTGACTGTTACATTTTTTTGTATATATCAAGAACATTTTTATACATGGTTAATAGTTTTAAATACATAATTAACATTTGTAAATAGAATTTTTTTCTTAGAAGTCAAGTTTTCATGTCTACTTTTTTCATACACATTTTACATTTTTTTCGTGTATACCAGAAAGATTTTTTTACACATGTTTTACGTTTCTCATGTACATGATTCACAATTTTTCAAATATATGTTTTGATGCCTACTTTTTTTCATGTACATTTTACATTTGTCGGACACATCAGTAACATTTTTTAATACATGGTTACATTTTTAATTACATTATTAACATTTTATATAATGTCATATACAATTGTTGAAAACATAAACAGTTTTTGGTACAACCATTTGTTTAATGCTATCAATGTTTTTCTAACAAAATTTCCTCCAAACAAACATTTTTTAACACAAGACAGACACTGTTTTGAGAGACGACAAGCATTTTTTTCAAATCTTCATTATTAATTTGTGGAATATGTATTTTTTGATTTGTCTAAGAAAATATAAACAAAAGAAAAAGATAAAAGAAAAAGGGAAAAGAAAAGGAGAGAACTGAAATAGAGTGCATTTAAAAACCGAAGATTCATGCATTTAGAAAATATCAGTGTATTAAAAAACTGTTCACAATTTAAAAAACAGACGGTGAATTTGAAAATGTTCATGAATTTAAAGAGTTTACGAATTGAAAAAAGTTTTCATACTCAAAAAAATCATGAATCAAAAAAATTTACATGAAGTAAAATATGTTCATGGTTCTTAAACAAACTTCATGAATTTAAAAAATGTTCACAAATTTTAAAAATATGGTTCATAAACTTGCAAAAAGTTCGTGTTTTTTTTAAATTAGGAACTAAAAAATGTCCATGGATTTGGATAATGTTCAAGTACAAAAAGTATACGTGAATTTGAAAAATGTCCATGAACTCAGATATGTTCACAAACATGAAATATGTCACTATTAAAAAAAGAGTTTTAAAAAAAGAGTTGTATGGTTTGATTACCCAAATGTATACTACAGTCTGGCATACCAACATCGCCTGCCCCAAAAACATGTAAAAGCAAGTAAACAAAAAAATTGGTTGTATGGTTTTATTACAAACCCTCCAGAACAACTCAGTTTGTAACCAAGCCCATTCCCACCTCGCAACTCTGAATTTACAACTCCGCAAAGTAATGAATTAACATGCCGACATTTATCTTCTGACCATGTTGAGAACTTGAGTTAGGTTGAAGCAATATATATTGCATTATGGCTACAAAACTATCTTCTGGGCCGCCATGCTAACAACCTCCTTGCAGGTCACAATTGTGATATGAACTTGGGGCATCTATAGAACCCTAAATTAATTTGAATAAACAAAGCAACATTGATGTAAAAATTAGAAGAGAAGCTTAACATGAATGAGAGGATGAGGGCTCTGAGCTAGACATGGCTACTATTTTTACTGGTCATGGTTGTGGCAGGTAATTTGTTGAAGTATTTCCACCAAAACGATATGAGGTCCTAGTGTAATTCTATTTTCTGAGCTTGCTTATCTAAACAACTAGATGATACCCCTCGCGTTGCTGTGGGACTTTCTACCTTTTATATGTGGCTTTAAAGAAAAGTGCATCTGGATAAATGAAAATGAAATATGGCATCAATTGAAGTTACAATAGAATACTGGTATTTATATTTAAAATGTTGAATAAGTTCATTCTTGTACGGATATATGAATATGCTTTGAGGGGGGACCGGCAGGAGAAAATTGTTCACATGGAAAGGCAACTAAGTCAATACAACACCAAGATTTCAGCAAAAAAGTATGTAATAAGAAATAAGCAATTTCTGGCCAAAGGGAAAGCTGTATGACTTTCTACAAATTATGTACAACAACAACAACAAAGCCTTTAGTCCCAAACAAGTTGGGGTAGGCTAGAGGTGAAACCCATAAGATCTCGCAACCAACTCATGGCTCCGGCACATGGATAGCAAGCTTCCACGCACCCCTGTCCATAGCTAGCTCTTTGGTGATACTCCAATCCTTCAGGTCTCTCTTAACGGACTCCTCCCATGTCAAATTCGGTCTACCTCGCCCTCTCTTGACATTCTCCGCACGCTTTAGCCATCCACTATGCACCGGAGCTTCTGGAGGCCTGCGCTGAATATGCCCAAACCATCTCAGACGATGTTGGACAAGCTTCTCTTCAATTGGTGCTACCCCAACTCTATCTCGTATATCATCATTCCGGACTCGATCCTTCCTTGTGTGGCCACACATCCATCTCAACATACGCATCTCCGCCACACCTAACTTTTAGTCGGCCAACACTCAGCGCCATACAACATTGCGGGTCGAACCGCCGTCCTGTAGAACTTGCCTTTTAGCTTTTGTGGCACTCTCTTGTCACAGAGAATGCCAGAAGTTTGGCGCCACTTCATCCATCCGGCTTTGATTCAATGGTTCACATCTTCATCAATACCCCCATCCTCCTGCAGCATTGACCCCAAATACCGAAAGGTTGTCCTTCTGAGGTACCACCTGGCCATCAAGGTTAACCTCCTCCTCACACCTAGTAGTACTGAAACCGCACATCATGTACTCGGTTTTAGTTCTACTAAGCCTAAACCCTTTCGATTCCAAGGTTTGTCTCCATAAATCTAACTTCCTATTTACCCCCGTCCGACTATCGTCAACTAGCACCACAGCATCCGCAAAGAGCATACACCATGGGATATCTCCTTGTATATCCCTTGTGACCTCATCCATCACCAATGCAAAAAGATAAGGGCTCAAAGCTGACCCTGATGCAGTCCTATCTTAATCGGGAAGTCATCAGTGTCGACATCACTTGTTCGAACACTTGTCACAACATTATCGTACATGTCCTTGATGAGGGTAATGTACTTTGCTGGGACTTTGTGTTTCTCCAAGGCCCACCACGTGACATTCCGCGATATCTTATCATAGGCCTTCTCCAAGTCAATGAACACCATATGCAAGTCCTTCTTTTGCTCCCTATATCTCTCCATAAGTTGTCGTACCAAGAAAATGGCTTCCTTGGTCGACCTTCCAGGTATGAAACCAAACTGATTTTTAGTCACGCTTGTCATTCTTCTTAAGCGATGCTCAATGACTCTCTCCCATAGCTTCATTGTATGGCTCATCAGCTTAATTCCACGGTAATTAGTACAACTCTAAACATCCCTCTTGTTCTTGAAGACTGGTACTAATATACCCCGTCTCCATTCTTCTAGCATCTTGTTTGCCCGAAAAATGAGGTTGAAAAGCTTGGTTAGCCATACTATCGCTATGTCCCCGAGACCTTTCCACACCTCAATGGGGATACAATCAGGGCCCATCGCCTTGCCTCCTTTCATCCTTTTTAAAGCCTCCTTGACCTCAGACTCCTGGATTCGTCGCACAAAACGCATGCTGGTCTCATCAAAGGAGTCGTTCAGTTCAATGGTAGAACTCTCATTCTCCCCATTGAACAGCTTGTCGAAGTACTCCCGCCATCTATGCTTAATCTCCTCGTCCTTCACCAAGAGTTGGCCTGCTCCATCCTTGATGCATTTGACTTGGCCAATATCCCTCGTCTTTCTCTCTCGGATCTTGGCCATCTTATAGATGTCCCTTTTGCCTTCCTTCATGCCTAACCGTTGGTAGAGGTCCTCATATGCCCGACCCCTTGCTTCACCAACAGCTCGCTTTGCGGCCTTCTTCGCCATCTTGTACTTCTCTATGTTGTCTGCACTCCTATCCAGGTATAGGCGTTTGAAGCAATCTTTCTTCTCTTTAATCGCCTTCTGGACATCATCATTCCACCACCAGGTATCCTTATCTTCGCTTCTCCTTCCCCTGGACACTCCAAGCTCCTCCGAGGCCACCTTACGAATGCAAGCCCCGTCTTCGTCCACACATTGTTTGCATCTCCTCCTTCCTCCAAAGGGCCCTCCTTAATGACACTCTCCTTGAACGCTAGAGCTACCTCCCCCTTGAGCTTCCACCACTTCGTTCTAGCGACTTTGGCATGCTTATCCCGCTGGACACGAATCCGAAAGCGGAAGTCAGCAACCACCAGCTTATGCTGGGGTACAACACTCTCTCCAGGTATCACCTTACAGTCTAGGCACGCACGCCTATCTTCTCTTCTCGAGAGGATGAAATCAATCTGGCTAGAGTGTTGGCCACTACTAAAAGTCACTAGATGTGATTCTCTCTTTCTAAAGAGGGTGTTAGCTACAATCATGTTGTAGGCTAGAGCAAAGCTTAAGACATCTTCTCCTTCTTGATTCCTGATACCATAGCCAATGCCCCCGTGCGCCCCTTCAAAACCTGTGTTAGATGTACCCACGTGGCCATTGAGGTCTCCTCCTATGAAGAGCTTCTCACCAATCGGTACACTCCTAACCATGTCTTCCAGGCCTTCCTAGAACTCCCTCTTGGTGTTCTCATTGTGGCCTACTTGCGGGGCATACGCGCTAATAACATTGAGAACCAAGTCCTCAACTACCAGCTTGACCAGGATAATCCGGTCCCCACGTCTCTTGACGTCTACCACTCCAAATTATGTAAGGGAAGCAATTTTTCACCGTAGAGAAGAGCTCGTCGAATACCTCAACTGTCAAGGTGTATCATGTTTCTCTCAAATATAGTTACAACGGAACATGGGAAATATTGTCACTCTAAAGCAGCAAACCAAATCCTCACTCTGAAGCAGCAATCAATCCTATAAGGCATGGGATGTTGGGGATCGTAGCAGAAATTTAAAATTTTCTACGCATCACCAAGATCAATCTATGGAGTAATCTAGCAACAAGGCGAAGGAGAGTGCATCTACATACCCTTGTAGATCGCTAAGTGGAAGCGTTCAAGTGAACGGGGTTGATGGAGTCGTACTCGTCGTGATCCAAATCACCGATGATCCTAGTGCCGAACGGACGGCACCTCCGCATTCAACACACGTACAGCCCGGTGACGTCTCCTACGCCTTGATCCAGCAAGGGGAGAAGGAGAGGTTGGGGAAGACTCCATCCAGCAGCAGCACGATGACATGGTGGTGGTGGAGGAGCGCGGGACTCCAGCAGGGCTTCGCCAAGCACTATGAGAGACGAGCAGGGAGAGGGGTAGGGCTGCGCCAACAGGGGAGGAACTTCATGTGTTGGGCTGCCCCTTTGCCTCCACTATATATAGGGGGAGAGGGAGGGCTGCGCCCCCACCTAGGGTTTCCTCCCTAGGGGTGGCGGCAGCCCTAGATCCCATCTAGGGTGGCGGCCACAAGGGGGAGAGGGGGAGGCGCACCTGAGGTGGGCCTTAGGGCCCATCTGCCCTAGGGTTTGCCCCCTCCCATCTTGGAGGCGCCTTGGGTGTTGGTGGGAGGCGCCCCAGCCCACCTAGGGGCTGGTCCCTTCCCACTATTGGCCCATGTAGGCCTCCGGGGCTGGTGGCCCCACCTGGTGGACCCCCGGACCCCTCCGGTGGTCCCGGTACACTACTGGTGATGCCCGAAACACTTCTGGTGGCCAAAACCATACTTCCTATATATTAATATTTACCTCCGGACCATTCCGGGACTTCTCGTGACGTCCGGGATCTCATCCGGGACTCCGAACAACATTCGGTAACCGCGTACATACTTTCCCTATAACCCTAGCGTCATCGAACCTTAAGTGTGTAGACCCTACGGGTTCGGGAGTCATGCAGACATGGCCGAGACAACTCTCCGGTCAATAACCAACAGCGGGATCTGGATACCCATGTTGGCTCCCACATACTCCATGATGATCTCATCGGATGAACCACGATGTCAATGATTTAATCAATCCCGTATATAATTCCCTTTGTCTAGCGGTACGATACTTGCCCGAGATTCGATCGTCGGTATCCCAATACCTTGTTCAATATCGTTACCGGCAAGTCTCTTTACTCGTTTCATAACACATCATCCCGTGATCAACTCCTTGGTCACATTGTGCACATTATGATGATGTCCTACCGAGTGGGCCCAGAGATACCTCTCCGTTTACACGGAGTGACAAATCCCAGTCTCGATTCATGCCAACCCAACAGACACTTTCGGAGATACCTGTAGTGTACCTTTATAGCCACCCAGTTACGTTGTGACATTTGGCACACCCAAAGCACTCCTACGGTATCCGGGAATTGCACAATCTCATGGTCTAAGGAAATGATACTTGACATTAGAAAAGCTTTAGCAAACGAACTACACGATCTTGTGCTAGGCTTAGGATTGGTTCTTGTCCATCACATCATTCTCCTAATGATGTGATCCCATTATCAACGACATCCAATGTCCATGGTCAGGAAACTGTAACCATCTATTGATCAACGAGCTAGTCAACTAGAGGCTTACTAGGGACATGGTGTTGTCTATGTATCCACACATGTATCTGAGTTTCCTATCAATACAATTCTAGCATGGATAATAAACGATTATCATGAACAATGAAATATAATAATAATAACTAATTTATTATTGCCTCTAGGGCATATTTCCAACAGTCTCCCACTTGCACTAGAGTCAATAATCTAGTTCACATCGCCATGTGATTAACACTCACAGGTCACATCGCCATGTGACCAACATCCAAGAGTCTACTAGACTCAATGATCTAGTTCACATCATTATGTGATAAACACTCAAAGAGTTCTGGGTTTGATCATGTTATGCTTGTGAGAGAGGTTGTAGTCAACGGGTCTTGCCATATTCAGATCCCTATGTATTTTGCAAAACTTTATGTCATATCGTAGATGCTGCTACCACGTTCCACTTGGAGCTATTCCAAATTATTGCTCCATTATACGTATCCGGTATCTCTACTCAGAGCTATCCGGATAGGTGTTAAGCTTGCATCGACGTAACTCTTTACGTCGAACTCTTTATCACCTTCATAACCGAGAAACATTTCCTTATTCCTCTAAGTACAATTTTGACCGCTATCTGGTGATCCAATCCAAGATCACCTTTGTACCCTCTTGCCAGACATGTGGCAAGGCACACATCAGGTGTGGTACTCAGCATGGCATACCGTATAGAGCCTATGACAAGAGCATAGGGGACGACCTTCGTCCTTCCTCTTTCTTCTGTCGTGGTCAAGCTTTGAGTCTTACTCAACTTCACACCTTACAACTCAGGTAAGAACCCCTTCTTTGACTGATCTATTTTGAACTCCTTCAAAAACATGTCAAGGTGTGCGTTCTTTGAAAGTATCATCAGGCGTCTTGATCTATCTCTATAGATCTTGATGCCCAATTTGTAAGTAGCTTTATCCAGGTCTTCCTTTGAAAAACACTTTTCAAACAACCGTTTATGCTTTCCAGAAATTCTACATTATTTCGAATCAGCAATATGTCATCCACATATACTTATCAGAAATGTTGTAGTGCTCCCACTCACTTTCTTGTAAATACAAGTTTCTAGCAAACATTGTATAAACCTAAAAGCTTTGATCACTCCATCAAAACATATATTCCGATTCCGAGATGCTTGCTCTAGTCCATAGAAGGGTTGCTGGAGCCAGCATACCTTTTAGCATCCTTAGGATCGACAAAACTTTGATTGTATCACATACAACTCTTTCTTATGAAAACTGGTAAGAAAACTTGCTTTGACATCCATCTGTTAGATTTCATAATCGGAAAATACAACTAATGCTAACATGATTCCGACGGACTTAAGCATCGCTACGGGTGAGAAATTCTCATCGTAGTCAACTCCTTGAACTTGTGAAAATACTCTTTCCCACAAGTCGAGCTTCATAGAGGGTAACATTACCGCCCACGTCCGTCTTCTTCTTAAAGATCCATTTATCTCAATGGCTTGCCGATCATCGGGCAAGTCCACCAAAGTCCATACTTTTTTCTGATATATGGATCCTATCTCGGATTTCATGGCTTCTAACCATTTGTCGGAATACGGGCCCACCATCGCTTCTCCATATCTTGTAGGTTCATTGTTATCTAACAACATGATATCTAAGACAGGATTACCGTACCACTTAGGAGTAGTACATATCCTTGTCGACCTACGAGGTTCGATAGCAACTTGATCTGAAGCTTCATGATCACTATCATTAACTTCCTATTCAACAGACGTAGGTGCCACAGAAAACATCTTTCCGTGTTGCATCATTCTCTGGTTGAAATAAAGGTTCGACAACCTCATCAAGTTCTATCTTCCTCCCACTCAATTCTTTCGAGAGAAACTCCTTCTCGAGAAAGGACCCGTTCTTAGTGACAAACAATTTGCCCTCGGATCTGAGATAGAAGGTATACCCAACTGTCACCTTTGGGTATCCTATGAAGATGTGTTTGTCCGCTTTGGGTTCGAGCTTCTCTGGCTGAAGCCTTAAGCATCGCAGCCCCAAACATTAAGAAATGACAACTTTGGTTTCTTGCCAAACCAATGTTCATACGATGTCGTCTCAACGGACTTAGATGGTGTCCTATCTAAAGTGAATGCAGCTGTCTCTAACGCATAACCTCAAAATGAAAACGGTAGATCGGTAAGAGACATCATAGATCGCACCATATCTCATAAGGTTCGATTACGACATCTGGACACACCATTACTCTGTGGTGTTTCAGGTGGCTTCAACTGTGAAACAATTCCACAATGTCTTAAGTGATTGCCAAACTCATAATTCAGAAAATTCCCTTTTGATCAGATCGTAGGAACATGATCTTTTTGTTATGATGATTCTTAACTTCACTCTGAAATCGCTTGAACTTTTCAAACGTTTCAGACTTGTGCTTCCTTAAGTAAATATACCTATATCTACTCAAATCGTCAGTGAAGATGAGAGAATAGTGATATCCACCGCACGCTTCAATTCTCATTGGATCACACGCATCAGCATGTATGATTTCCAACAAGTCACTTGCCCGTTTCATTGTACCTGAAAACGGGGTCTTATTCATCCTGCCCATGAGGCATGGCTCGCATGTGTCAAGCGATTCAAAATCAAGTGACTCCAAACATCCATCGACATGGAGTTTCTTCATGCATCTTACGCCAATATGACCTAAGCGGCAGTGCCACAAGAAAGTGGTACTATCATTATTAACTCTACATCTTTTGGCGTGAACATGTGTATTACCACGACCGAGATTCAATGAACCATTCACATAGGGTGCATGACCATGAAAGGTATTATTCATGTAATCAGAATAACCATTATTCCCTAACTTAAATGAATAACCGTATTGCAATGAACATGATCTAATCGTATTCATGCTCAATGTAGACACCTGATAACATTTATCTAGGTTCAATACTAATCCTGAAGGCAAATGGAGCGTGTGATGGTGATCTCATCAACTTTGGAAACACTTCCAACACACATCGTCACCTCGCCCTCAGCCAGTCTCCGTTTAGTTCGTAGCTTTTGCTTCAAGTCAATAGTAACTGAACCGGTATCCAATACCCAGGTGCTACCAGGAGTAATAGTGAGGTAAACATTAATGACACGTATAAATTTTGTTGAAGTTGCCAGCCTTCTTATCTACCATGCATTTGGGGTAATCCCGCTACCAGTGACCGTTCCCTTTACAATAGAAGCACTTAGTCTCGGGTTTGGGTTCAACCTTGGGTTCCTTCACTGGAGCGGCAACTGGTTTGCCATCCATGAAGTTTCCCTTCTAGCCCTTGCCCTTCTTGAAACCAGTGGTCTTGTTAAACCATCAACACTTGATGCTCCTTCTTGATTTCTACCTTTTGCGGTCTTAAGCACCACGAACAGCTCCGGGATCAACTCCATCCCTTGCATGTCATAGTTCATCACGAAGATCTAGTAGCTTAGTGATAGTGGCTAGAGAACTCTATCAATCCCTATCTTATCTGGAAGTTTAACTCCCACTTGATTTAAGTGATTGTAGCACCCAGACATTCTGAGCACATGCTCACTAGCTGAGCTATTCTCCTCCATCTTGTTGGCAAAAGAACTTGTCAGAGGTCTCACACCTCTCAACATGGGCATGAGCCTGAAATCCCAATTTCAGCTCTTGGAACATCTCATATGTCTCATACCGTTCAAAACGTCATTGGAATCCCGATTCTAAGACGTAAAGTATGGTGCACTAAACTATCAAGTAGTCATCAGGACGTGTCTGTTAGGTGTTCATAACATCCACAAACGACGTTGTAGGGGTTTCCACATCGAGCGGTGCATCAAAGACGTAAGCCTTCTGTGTAGTAGTGAGGACACTCCTCGGACTACGGACCTAGTCCGCATCATTGCTTACAATATCTTTCAATTTGGTCTTTCTCTAGGAACGTATTGAAATAGGGAGCTACAACGTGAGCTATTCATCTACAACATATTTGCAAAGACAATTTAGACTATGTTCATGATAATTGAGTTCATCTAATCAAATTATTTAATGAACTCCCACTCAGATAGACATCCCTCTAGTCATCTAAGTGAAACATGATCCGAATCGACTAGGCCGTGTCCGATCATCACGTGAGACGGACTAGTCATCAACGGTGAACATCTCATGTTGATCGTATCTTATATACGACTCATGTTCGACCTTTCGGTCTTCCGTGTTCCGAGGCCATGTATGTACATGCTAGGCTCGTCAAGTCAACCTAAGTGTATTACGTGTGTAAATCTGGCTTACACCCGTTGTATTCGAACGTTAGAATCTATCACACCCGATAATCACATGGTGCTTCGAAACAACGAACCTTCGCAACGGTGCACAGTTAGGGGGAACACTTTCCTTGAAATTATTGCGAGGGATCATCTTATTTAAGCTACCGTCGTTCTAAGCAAATAAGATGTAAAACATGATAAACATCACATGCAATCAAATAGTGACATGATATGGCCAATATCATTTTGCTCCTTTTGATCTCCATCTTTGGGGCTCCATGATCATCGTTGTCACCGGCATGACACCGTGATCTCCATCATCATGATCTCCATCATCGTGTCTTCTTGAAGTTGTCTCGTCATCTATTACTTCTACTACTATGGCTAACGCTTTAGCAATGAAGTAAAGTAATTACATGACGTTTATGTTGACAGGCAGGTCATAAATAAATTAAGACAACTCCTATGGCTCCTGCCGGTTGTCATACTCATCGACATGCAAGTCGTGATTCCTATTACAAGAACATGATCAATCTCATACATCACATATATCATTCATCACATCCTTTTGGCCATATCACATCACAAGACATATGCTGCAAAAACAAGTTAGACGTCCTCTAATTGTTGTTGCAAGTTTTTACGTGGCTGCTATAGGTTTCTAGCAAGAACGTTTCTTACCTACGCGAAAACCACAACGTGATATGCCAATTTCTATTTACCCTTCATAAGGACCCTTTTCATCGAATCCGATCTGACTAAAGTGGGAGAGACAGACACCCGCTAGCCACCTTATGCAACTAGTGCATGTCAGTCGGTGGAACCAGTCTCACGTAAGCATACGTGTAAGGTCGGTCCGGGCCGCTTCATCCCACGATGCCGCCGAATTAAGATAAGACTAGTAACGGCAAGTAAATTTACAATACCGACGCCCACAACTACTTTGTGTTCTACTCATGCATAGAAACTACGCATAGACCTAGCTCATGATGCCACTGTTGGGGATCGTAGCAGAAATTTAAAATTTTCTATGCATCACCAAGATCAATCTATGGAGTAATCTAGCAACGAGGGGAAGGAGAGTGCATCTACATACCCTTGTAGATCTCTAAGCAGAAGCGTTCAAGTGAACGGGGTTGATGGAGTCGTACTCGTCGTGATCCAAATCACCGATGATCCTAGTGCCGAACGGACGGCACCTCCGCGTTCAACACACGTACAGCCCGGTGACGTCTCCTACGCCTTGATCCAGCAAGGGGAGAAGCAGAGGTTGGGGAAGACTCCATCCAGCAGCAGCACGATGGCATGGTGGTGGTGGAGGAGCGCGGGACTCCAGCAGGGCTTCGCCAAGCACTACGAGAGACGAGGAGGGAGAGGGGTAGGGCTGCGCCAACAGGGGAGGAACTTCATGTGTTGGGCTGCCCCTTTGCCTCCACTATATATAGGGGGAGAGGGAGTGCTGCGCCCCCACCTAGGGTTTCCTCCCTAGGGGTGGCGGCAGCCCTAGATCCCATCTAGGGTGGCGGCCACAAGGGGGAGAGGGGGAGGCGCACCTGAGGTGGGCCTTAGGGCCCATCTGCCCTAGGGTTTGCCCCCTTCCCCTCTTGGAGGCGCCTTGGGCCTTGGTGGGAGGCGCCCTAGCCCACCTAGGGGCTGGTCCCTTCCCACTATTGGCCCATGTAGGCCTCCGGGGCTGGTGGCCCCACCTGGTGGACCCCCGGACCCCTCCAGTGTTTCCGGTACACTACCGATGATGCCCGGAACACTTCCGGTGGCCAAAACCATACTTCCTATATATTAATCTTTACCTCTGGACCATTCCGGAACTTCTCGTGGCGTCCGGGATCTCATCCGGGACTCCGAACAACATTCAGTAACCGCGTACATACTTTCCCTATAACCCTAGCGTCATCGAACCTTAAGTGTGTAGACCCTACGGGTTCGGGAGTCATGCAGACATGGCCGAGAGAACTCTCCGGTCAATAACCAACAGCGGGATCTGGATACCCATGTTGGCTCCCACATGCTCCATGATGATCTCATCGGATGAACCACGATGTCAAGGATTTAATCAATCCCATATACAATTCCCTTTGTCTAGCGGTACGATACTTGCTCGAGATTCGATCGTCGGTATCCCGATACCTTGTTCAATCTCGTTACTGGCAAGTCTCTTTACTCGTTCCGTAACACATCATCCCGTGATCAACTCCTTGGTCACATTGTGCAAATTATGATGATGTCCTACCGAGTGGGCCGAGAGATACCTCTCCGTTTACACGGAGTGACAAATCCCAGTCTCGATTCGTGCCAACCCAACAGACACTTTAGGAGATGTCTGTAGTGTACCTTTATAGCCACCCAGTTATGTTGTGACATTTGGCACACCCAAAGCACTCCTACGGTATCCGGGAGTTGCACAATCTCATGGTCTAAGGAAATGATACTTGACATTAGAAAAGCTTTAGCAAACGAACTACACGATCTTGTGCTAGGCTTAGGATTGGGTCTTGTCCATCACATCATTCTTCTAATGATGTGATCCCGTTATCAACGACATCGTCCATGGTCAGGAAACTATAACCATCTATTGATCAACGAGCTAGTCAACTAGAGGCTTACTAGGGACATGGTGTTGTCTATGTATCCACACATGTATCTGAGTTTCCTATCAATACAATTCTAGCATGGATAATAAATGATTATCATGAACAATGAAATATAATAATAATAACTAATTTATTGAAGGAAATATGCCCTAGAGGCAATAATAAAGTTATTATTTATTTCCTTATATCATGATAAATGTTTATTATTCATGCTAGAATTGTATTAACCGAAAACATAATACATGTGTGAATACATAGACAAACAGAGCGTCACTAGTATGCCTCTACTTGACTAGCTCGTTAATCAAAGATGGTTATGTTTCCTAACCATGGACAAAGAGTTGTTATTTGATTAACGGGATCACATCATTAGGTGAATGATCTGATTGACATGACCCATTCCATTGTTGGGTTTCATAGTAATTTCAAGAAATTTCCTATGCACACGCAAGATCATGGTGATGCATAGCAACGAGAGGGGAGAGTGTGATCTACGTACCCTTGTAGATCGACAACGGAAGCGTTAGCACAACGTGGTTGATGTAGTCGTACGTCTTCACGGCCCGACTGATCAAGCACCGAAACTACGGCACCTCCGAGTTCTAGCACACGTTCAGCTCGATGACGATCCCTGGACTTCGATCCAGCAAAGTGTCGGGGAAGAGTTCCGTCAGAACGACGGCGTGGTGATGATCTTGATGTACTACCGTCGCAGGGCTTCGCCTAAGCACCGCTACAATATTATCGAGGACTATGGTGGAAGGGGGCACCACACACGGCTAAGAATATGATCACGTGGATCAACTTATGTGTCTAGGGGTGCCCCTTGCCTCCATATATAAAGGATCAAAGGGGGGGTGCGGCCGGTCAGGGAGGGCGCGCCAGGAGGAGTCCTACTCCCTCCGGGAGTAGGATTCCCCCCTTTCCTAGTTGGAATAGGATTCGGGAGGGGGGAAAGAGGAGAGAGAGAAGGAAGGGGGGCGCCGGCCCCCTCTCCTTGTCCTATTCGGACTAGGGGGGAGGGGCGCGCGGCCCAGCCCTGGCCACCTCTTCTCTCTTCCACTAAAGCCCACTAAGGCCCATATACCTCCCGGGGGGTTCCGGTAACCTCCCGGTACTCCGGTAAAATCCTGATTTCACCCGGAACACTTCCGATATCCAAATATAGGCTTCCAATATATCAATCTTTATGTCTCGACCAATTCGAGACTCCTCATCATGTCCGTGATCACATCCGGGACTCCGAACAAACTTTGGTACATCAAAACTCATAAACTCATAATATAACTGTCATCGAAACCTTAAGCGTGCGGACCCTACGGGTTTGAGAACAATGTAGACATGACCGAGACACGTCTCTGGTCAATAACCAATAGCGGAACCTGGATGCTCATATTGGCTCCTACATATTCTACGAAGATCTTTTATCGGTCAGACCGCATAACAACATACGTTGTTCCTTTTGTCATCGGTATGTTACTTGCCCAAGATTCGATCGTCGGTATCTCAATACCTAGTTCAATCTCGTTACCGGCAAGTCTCTTTAGTCGTTCCGTAATACATCATCTCACAACTAACTCATTAGTTGCAATGCTTGCAAGGCTTATGTGATGTGCATTACCGAGAGGGCCCAGAGATACCTCTCCGACAATCGGAGTGACAAATCCTAATCTTGAAATACGCCAACCCAACATGTACCTTTGGAGACACCTGTAGAGCACCTTTATAATCACCCATTTACGTTGTGACGTTTGGTAGCACACAAAGTGTTCCTCCGGCAAACGGGAGTTGCATAATCTCATAGTCATAGGAACATGTATAAGTCAGGAAGAAAGCAATAGCAACATACTAAACGATCGGGTGCTAAGCTAACGGAATGGGTCATGTCAATCAGATCATTCACCTAATGATGTGATCCCGTTAATCAAATAACAACTCTTTGTCTATGGTTAGGAAACATAACCATCTTTGATCAACGAGCTAGTCTAGTAGAGGCATACTAGTGACACGCTGTTTGTCTATGTATTCACACATGTATTATGTTTCCGGTTAATACAATTCTAGCATGAATAATAAACATTTATCATGATATAAGGAAATAAGTAATAACTTTATTATTGCCTCTAGGGCATATTTCCTTCAGTCTCCCACTTGCACTAGAGTCAATAATCTAGATTACACAGTAATGATTCTAACACCCATGGAGTCTTGGTGCTGATCATGTTTTGCTCATGGAAGAGGCTTAGTCAATGGGTCTGCTAAATTCAGATCCGTATGTATCTTGCAAATCTCTATGTCTCCCACCTGGACTAGATCCCGGATGGAATTGAAGCGTCTCTTGATGTGCTTGGTTCTCTTGTGAAATCTGGATTCCTTTGCCAAGGCAATTGCACCAGTATTGTCACAAAAGATTTTCATTGGACCCGATGCACTAGGTATGACACCTAGATCGGATATGAACTCCTTCATCCATTTGCTACTTCCGAAGCAGCTATGTATTCCGCTTCACACATAGATCCCGCCACGATGCTTTGTTTAGAACTGCACCAACTGACAGCTCCACCGTTTAATGTAAACACGTATCAAGTTTGCGATTTAGAATCGTCCGGATGAGTGTCAAAGCTTGCATCGACGTAACCATTTACGGTTAGCTCTTTGTCACCTCCATAAACGAGAAACATATCCTTAGTCCTTTTCAGGTATTTCAGGATGTTCTTGACCGCTGTCCAGTGATCCACTCCTGGATTACTTTGGTACCTCCCTGCTAGACTTATAGCAAGGCACACATCAGGTCTGGTACACAGCATTGCATACATGATAGAGCCTGTGGCTTAAGCATAGGGAACATCTTTCATTTTCTCTCTATCTTCTGCAGTGGTCGGGCATTGAGTCTGACTAACTTCACACCTTGTAACACAGGCAAGAACCCTTTCTTTGCTTGATCCATTTTGAACTTCTTCAAAACTTTGTCAAGGTATGTGCTTTGTGAAAGTCCAATTAAGCGTCTTGATCTATCTCTATAGATCTTTATGCCTAATATGTAAGCAGCTTCACCGAGGTCTTTCATTGAAAAACTCTTATTCAAGTATCCCTTTATGCTATCCAGAAATTCTATATCATTTCCAATTAGTAATATGTCATCCACATATAATATCAGAAATGCTACAGAGCTCCCACTCACTTTCTTGTAAATACAGGCTTCTCCAAAAGTCTGTATAAAACCAAATGCCTTGATCACACTATCAAAGCATTTATTCCAACTCCGAGAGGCTTGCACCAGTCCATAAATGGATCGCTGGAGCTTGCACACTTTGTTAGCTCCCTTTGGATCGACAAAACCTTCTGGTTGCATCATATACAACTCTTCTTCCAGAAATCCATTCAGGAATGCAGTTTTAACATCCATCTGCCAAATTTCATAATCATAAAATGCGGCAATTGCTAACATGATTCGGACAAACTTAAGCATCGCTATGGGTGAGAAGGTCTCATTGTAGTCAACCCCTTGAACTTGCCGAAAACCTTTTGCGACAAGTCGAGCTTTGTAGACAGTAATATTACCGTCAGCGTCAGTCTTCTTCTTGAAGATCCATTTATTCTCAATTGCTTGCCGATCATTGGGAAAGTCAACCAAAGTCCATACTTTGTTCTCATACATGGATCCCATCTCAGATTTCATGGCTTCAAGCCATTTTGCGGAATCTGGGCTCACCATCGCTTCTTCATAGTTCGTAGGTTCATCATGATCTAGTAGCATGACTTCCAGAATAGGATTACCGTACCACCCTGGCGCGGATCTCACTCTGGTTGATCTACGAGGTTCAGTGGTATCTTGTTCTGAAGTTTCAGGATAATTATCATTAACTTCCTCACTAATTGGTGTAGGTGTCACAGAAACAGGTTTCTGTGATGTACTACTTTCCAATAAGGGAGTAGGTACAGTTACCTCGTCAAGTTCTACTTTCCTCCGACTCACTTCTTTCGAGAGAAACTCCTTCTCCAGAAAGTTTCCGAATTTAGCAACAAAAGTCTTGCCTTCGGATCTGTGATAGAAGGTGTATCCAATAGTTTCCTTTGGATATCCTATGAAGACACATTTCTCCGATTTGGGTTAGAGCTTATCAGGTTGAAGCTTTTTCACATAAGCATCGCAGCCCCAAACTTTCAGAAACGACAACTTTGGTTTCTTGCCAAACCACAGTTCATAAGGCGTCGTCTCAACGGATTTTGATGGTGCCCTATTTAACGTGAATGCAGTCGTCTCTAGAGCGTATCCCCAAAACGATAGCAGTAAATCAGTAAGAGACATCATAGATCATACCATATCTAGTAAAGTACGATTACGACATTCAGACACACCATTATGCTGTGGTGTTCCGGGTGGCGTGAGTTGTGAAACTATTCCACATTGTTTCAAATGTACACCAAACTCGTAACTCAAATATTCTCCTCCACGATCAGATCGTAGGAATTTTATTTTCTTGTTACGATGATTTTCAACTTCACTCTGAAATTCTTTGAACTTTTCAAATGTTTCAGACTTGTGTTTCATTAAGTAGATATACCCATATCTGCTTAAGTCATCTGTGAAGGTGAGAAAATAACGATATCCACCACGAGCCTCAACATTCATCGGACCACATACATCTGTATGTATGATTTCTAACAAATTTGTTGCTCTCTCCATAGTACCGAAGAACGGTGTTTTTGTCATCTTACCCATAAGGCACGGTTCGCAAGTACCAAGTGATTCATAATCAAGTGGTTCCAAAAGCCCATCAGTATGGAGTTTCTTCATGCGCTTTATACCAATATGACCTAAACGGCAGTGCCACAAATAAGTTGCACTATCATTATCAACTCTGCATCTTTTGGTTTCAACACTATGAATATGTGTGTCACTACTATCGAGATTTAATAAGAATAGACCACTCTTTAAGGGTGCATGACCATAAAAGATATTACTCATGTAAATAGAACAACCATTATTCTCTGATTTAAATGAATAACCGTCTCGCATCAAACAAGATCCAGATATAATGTTCATGCTTAACGCTGGCACCAAATAACAATTATTTAGGTCTAATATTAATCCCGAAGGTAGATGTAGAGGTAGTGTGCCGACTGCGATCACATCGACTTTGCAACCATTTCCCACGCGCATCGTCACCTCGTCCTTAGCCAATCTTCGCTTAATCCGTAGTCCCTGTTTCGAGTTGCAAATATTGGCAACAGAACCAGTATCAAATACCCAGGTGCTACTGCGAGCATTTAGTAAGGTACACATCAATAACATGTATATCACATATACCTTTGTTCACCTTGCCATCCTTCTTATCCGCCAAATACTTGAGGCAGTTCCGCTTCCAGTGACCAGTCTGCTTGCAGTAGAAGCACTCAGTTTCAGGCTTAGGTCCAGGTTTGGGTTTCTTCTCTTGAGGAGCAACTTGCTTGCTGTTCTTTTTGAAGTTCCCCTTCTTCTTCCCTTTGCCCTTTTTCTTGAAACTAGTGGTCTTGTTGACCATCAACACTTGATGCTCCTTCTTGATTTCTACCTCCGCAGCTTTCTGCATTGCGAAGAGCTCAGGAATAGTCTTATTCATCCCTTGCATATTATAGTTCATCACGAAGCTATTGTAGCTTGGTGGCAGTGATTGGAGAATTCTGTCAATGACGCAATCATCTAGAAGATTAACTCCCAATTGAATCAAGTGATTATTATACCCAGACATTTTGAGTATATGCTCACTGACAGAACTGTTCTCCTCCATCTTGCAGCTATAGAACTTATTGGATACTTCATATCTCTCAATTCGGGCATTTGCTTGAAATATTAACTTCAACTCCTGGAACATCTCATATGCTCCATGACGTTCAAAACGTCGTTGAAGTCCCGATTCTAAGTCGTAAAGCATGGCACACTGAACTATCAAGTAGTCATCAGCTTTGCTCTGCCAGACGTTCATAACATCTGGTGTTGCTCCAGCAGCAGGCCTGGCACCCAGCGGTGCTTCCAGGACGTAATTCTTCTGTGCAGCAATGAGGATAATCCTCAAGTTACGGACCCAGTCCATGTAATTGCTACCATCATCTTTCAACTTTGCTTTCTCAAGGAACGCATTAAAATTCAACGGAACAACAGCACGAGCCATCTATCTACAATCAAACATAAATAAGTAAGATACTATCAGGTACTAAGTTCATGATAAATTTAGGTTCAATTAATCATATTACTTAAGAACTCCCACTTAGATAGACATCCCTCTAATCCTCTAAGTGATTACATGATCCAAATCAACTAAACCATGTCCGATCATCACGTGAGATGGAGTAGTTTCATTGGTGAACATCGCTATGTTGATCATATCTGCTATATGATTCACGCTCGACCTTTCGGTCTCCGTGTTCCGAGGCCATATATGTATATGCTTGGCTCGTCAAGTATAACCTGAGTATTCCGCGTGTGCAACTATTTTGCACCCGTTGTATTTGAACGTAGAGCCTATCACACCCGATCATCACGTGGTGTCTCAGCACGAAGAACTTTCGCAACGGTGCATGCTCAGGGAGAACAATTCTTGATAATTAGTGAGAGATCATCTTATAATGCTACCGTCAATCAAAGCAAGATAAGATGCATAAAAGATAAACATCACATGCAATCAATATAAGTGATATGATATGGCCATCATCATCTTGTGCTTGTGATCTCCATCTTTGAAGCACCGTCGTGATCACCATCGTCACCGGCGCGACACCTTGATCTCCATCGTAGCATCGTTGTCGTCTCGCCAATCTTATGCCTCCACGACTATCGCTACCGCTTAGTGATAAAGTAAAGCATTACAGCGTGATTGCATTGCATACAATAAAGAGACAACCATATGGCTCCTGCCAGTTGCCGATAACTCGGTTACAAAACATGATCATCTCATACAATAAAATTTAGCATCATGTCTTGACCATATCACATCACAACATGCCCTGCAAAAACAAGTTAGACGTCCTCTACTTTGTTGTTGCATGTTTTACGTGGCTGCTACGGGCTTAAGCAAGAACCAATCTTACCTACGCATCAAAACCACAACGATAGTTTGTCAAGTTGGTGTTGTTTTAACCTTCGCAAGGACTGGGCGTAGCCACACTTGGTTCAACTAAAGTTGGAGAAACTGTCACCCGCTAGCCACCTTTGTGCAAAGCACGTCGGGAGAACCGGTCTCGCGTAAGCGTACGCGTAATGTCGGTCCGGACCGCTTCGTCCAACAATACCGCCGAACCAAAGTATGACATGCTGGTAAGCAGTATGACTTATATCGTCCACAACTCACTTGTGTTCTTCTCATGCATATAAAATCAACACATAAAACCTAGGCTCTGATGCCACTGTTGGGTTTCGTAGTAATTTCAACAAATTTCCTACGCACACGCAAGATCATGGTGATGCATAGCAACGAGAGAGGAGAGTGTGATCTACGTACCCTTGTAGATCGACAACGGAAGCGTTAGCACAACGTGGTTGATGTAGTCGTACGTCTTCACAACCCGACCGATCAAGCACCGAAACTACGGCACCTCCGAGTTCTAGCACACGTTCAGCTCGATGACGATCCCTGGACTCCGATCCAGCAAAGTGTCGGGGAAGAGTTCCGTCAGCACGACGGCGTGGTGACGATCTTGATGTACTACCGTCGCAGGGCTTCGCCTAAGCATCGCTACAATATTATCGAGTACTATGGTCGAAGGGGCACCGCACACGGCTAAGAATATGATCATGTGGATCAACTTGTGTGTCTAGGGGTGCCCCTTGCCTCCATATATAAAGGATCAAAGGGGGGTGCAGCCGGCCAGGGAGGGCGCGCCAGGAGAAGTCCTACTCCCTCCGGGAGTAGGATTCCCCCCTTTCCTAGTTGGAATAGGATTCGGGAGGGGGGAAAGAGGAGGAAGAGAAGGAAGGGGGGCGCCGGCCCCCTCTCCTTGTCCTATTCGGACTAGGGGGGAGGGGCGCGCGGCCCAGCCCTGGCCACCTCTCCTCTCTTCCACTAAAGCCCACTAAGGCCCATATACCTCCCGGGGGGTTCCGGTAACCTCCCGGTACTCCGGTAAAATCCTGATTTCACCCGGAACACTTCCGATATCCAAATATAGGCTTCCAATATATCAATCTTTATGTCTCGACCAATTCGAGACTCCTCGTCATGTCCGTGATCACATTCGGGACTCCGAACAAACTTCGGTACATCAAAACTCATAAACTCATAATATAACTGTCATCGAAACCTTAAGCGTGCGGACCCTACGGGTTCGAGAACAATGTAGACATGACCGAGACACATCTCCGGTCAATAACCAATAGCGGAACCTGGATGCTCATATTGGCTCCTACATATTCTACGAAGATCTTTTATCGGTCAGACCGCATAACAACATACGTTGTTCCTTTTGTCATCGGTATGTTCCTTGCCCGAGATTCGATCGTCGGTATCTCAATACCTAGTTCAATCTCGTTACCGGCAAGTCTCTTTACTCGTTCCGTAATACATCATCTCACAACTAACTCATTAGTTGCAATGCTTGCAAGGCTTATGTGATGTGCATTACCGAGAGGGCCCAGAGATACCTCTCTGACAATCGGAGTGACAAATCCTAATCTCGAAATACCCCAACCCAACATGTACCTTTGGAGACACCTGTAGAGCACCTTTATAATCACCCATTTACGTTGTGACGTTTGGTAGCACACAAAGTGTTCCTCCGGCAAACGGGAGTTGCATAATCTCATAGTCATAGGAACATGTATAAGTCATGAAGAAAGCAATAGCAACATACTAAACGATCGGGTGCTAAGCTAATGGAATGGGTCATGTCAATCAGATCATTCACCTAATGATGTGATCCCGTTAATCAAATAACAACTCTTTGTCTATGGTTAGGAAACATAACCATCTTTGATCAATGAGCTGGTCTAGTAGAGGCATACTAGTGACACTCTGTTTGTCTATGTATTCACACATGTATTATGTTTCCGGTTAATACAATTCTAGCATGAATAATAAACATTTATCATGATATAAGGAAATAAGTAATAACTTTATTATTGCCTCTAGGGCATATTTCCTTCATCCATTAGCTTAGCACCCGATCGTTTAGTATGTTGCTATTGATTTCTTCATGACTTATACATGTTCCTATGACTATGAGATTATGCAACTCCTGTTTGCCAGAGGAACACTTTGTGTGCTACCAAATGTCACAACTTAACTGGGTGATTATAAAGGTGCTCTACAGGTGTCTCCAAAGGTACATGTTGGGTTGGCGTATTTCGAGATTAGGATTTGTCACTCCGATTGTCGGAGAGGTATCTCTGGGCCCTCTCGGTAATGCACATCACATAAGCCTTGCAAGCATTGCAACTAATGAGTTAGTTGTGAGATGATGTATTATGGAACGAGTAAAGAGACTTGCCGGTAACGAGATTGAACTAGGTATTGAGATATCGACGATCGAATCTCGGGCAAGTAACATACCGATGACAAAGGGAACAACGTATGTTGTTATGCGGTCTGACCGATAAAGATCTTCGTAGAATATGTAGGAACCAATATGAGCATCCAGGTTCCGCTATTGGTTATTGACCGGAGACGTGTCTCGGTCATGTCTACATTGTTCTCGAACCGTAGGGTGCGCACGCTTAACGTTACGATGACGGTTTCATTATGAGTTTATGTATTTTGATGTACCGAAGGTTGTTCGGAGTCCCGGATGTGATCATGGACATGACGAGGAGTCTCAAAATTGTCCCGGATGTGATCATGGACATGATCGGAATCGTTCCGGGTGAAATCGGGATTTTACTGGAGTACCGGGGGGTTACCGGAACCCCCCCGGGGTTATTGTGCCTACATGGGCCCTAAGGGAGAAGAGGAAAGGAGGCAAGAGGTGGCCGCGCGCCCCTCCCCTCCCTAGTCCGAATAGGACAAGGAGAGGGGGGCGGCGCCCCCCCTTTCCTTTCCCTCTTCCTCCTCTTTCCCACTTCTCCTTCTCCAACTAGGAAAGAAGGGAGTCCTACTCCCGGTGGGAGTAGGACTCCCCCTTGGCGCGCCCTCCTTGGCCGGCCGCCCCCTCCCCTTGGCTCCTTTATATACGGGGGCAAGGGGGCACCCTAGAACACACAAGTTGATCTTCATGATCGTTCCTTAGCCGTGTGTGGTGCCCCCCTCCACCATATTCCACCTCGGTCATATTGTAGCGGTGCTTAGGCGAAGCCCTGCGACGGTTGAACATCAAGATCGTCACCATGCCGTCGTGCTGACAGAACTCCTCCCCGAAGCTTTGCTGGATCGGAGCCCGGGGAGCATCATCGAGCTGAACGTGTGCCAAGAACTCGGAGGTGCCGGAGTAACGGTGCTTGGATCGGTTGGACCGGGAAGACGTATGACTACTTCCTCTATGTTGCGTCAACACTTCCGCTTCGGTCTACGAGGGTATGTAGACAACACTCTCCCCTCTTGTTGCTATGCATCACCATGATCTTGCGTGTGCGTAGGATTTTTTTTGAAATTACTACATTCCCCAACAGTTGTATCAGAGCCTAGGTTTTATGGTTTGATGTTATATGCACGAGTAGAACACAAATGAGTTGTGGGCGATATAAGTCATACTGCTTACCAGCATGTCATACTTTGGTTCGGCAGTATTGTTGGATGAAGCGGCCCGGACCGACATTACGCGTATGCTTACGCGAGACTGGTTCTACCGCCGTGCTTTGCATACAGGTGGCTGGCGGGTGTCAGTTTCTCCAACTTTAGTTGAACCGAGTGTGGCTACGCCCGGTCCTTGCGAAGGTTAAAACAGCACCAACTTGACAAACTATCGTTGTGGTTTTGATGCGTAGGTAAGGTTGGTTCTTGCTTAAGCCCGTAGCAGCCACGTAAAACTTGCAACAAACAAAGTAGAGGACGTCTAACTTGTTTTTGCAGGGCATGTAGTGATGTGATATGGTCAAGGCATGATGCTAAATTTTATTGTATGAGATGATCATGTTTTGTAACCAAGTTATCGGCAACTGACAGGAGCCATATGGTTGTCGCTTTATTGTATGCAATGCAATCGCCCTGTAATGCTTTACTTTATCACTAAGCGGTAGCGATAGTCGTAGAAGCATAAGATTGGCGAGATGACAAATATGCTACGATGGGTGTCGCGCCGGTGATGATGGTGATCATGACGGTGCTTCGGAGATGGAGATCACAAGCACAAGATGATGATGGCCATATCATATCACTTATATTGATTGCATGTGATGTTTATCTTTTATGCATCTTATCTTGCTTTGATTGACGGTAGCATTATAAGATGATCTCTCACTAAATTTCAAGATAAAAAGTGTTCTCCCTGAGTATGCACCGTTGCCAAAGTTCGTCGTGCCCAGACACCACGTGATGATCGGGTGTGATAAGCTCTACGTCCATCTACAACGGGTGCAAGCCAGTTTTGCACACGCAGAATACTCAGGTTAAACTTGACGAGCCTAGCATATGCAGATATGGCCTCGGAACACTGAGACCGAAAGGTCGAGCGTGAATCATATAGTAGATATGATCAACATAGCGATGTTCACCATTGAAAACTACTCCATTTCACGTGATGATCGGTTATGGTTTAGTTGATTTGGATCACGTAATCACTTAGATGATTAGAGGGATGTCTATCTAAGTGGGAGTTCTTAAGTAATATGATTACTTGAACTTAAATTTATCATGAACTTAGTCCCTGATAGTATCTTGCTTGTTTATGTTGATTGTAGATAGATGGCCCGTGCTGTTGTTCCGTTGAATTTTAATGCGTTCCTTGAGAAAGCAAAGTTGAAAGATGATGGTAGAAATTACACGGAGTAGGTCCGTAACTTGAGGATTATCCTCATTGCTACACAGAAGAGTTACGTCCTGGAAGCACCGCTGGGTGCCAGGCCTGCTGCTGATGCAACTGACGATGTTAAGAACGTCTGGCAGAGCAAAGCTGATGACTACTCGATAGTTCAATGTGACATGCTTTACGACTTAGAACCGGGACTTCAACGACGTTTTGAGCGTCATGGGGCATATGAGATGTTCCAGGAGTTGAAGTTAATATTCCAGTAGAATGCCCGGATTGAGAGATATGAAGTCTCCAATAAATTCTATAGCTGCAAGATGGAGGAGAATAGTTCTGTCAGTGAGCATATACTCAAGATGTCTGGGTATTGTAATCACTTGATTCAACTGGGAGTTAATCTTCCGGATGATAGCGTCATTGACAGAATTCTCCAACCACTTCCACCAAGCTACAAGAGCTTCGTGATGAACTATAATATGCAAGGGATGGATAAGACAATTCCCGAGCTCTTCGCAATGCTAAAGGCTGCGAAGGTAGAAATCAAGAAGGAGCATCAAGTGTTGATGGTCAACAAGACCACTAGTTTCAAGAAGAAGGGCAAAGGGAAGAAGAAGGGGAACTTCAAGAAGAACAGCAAGCAAGTTGCTGCTCAGGAGAAGAAACCCAAGTCTGGACCTAAGCCTGAAACTGAGTGCTTCTACTGCAAGCAGACTGGTCACTGGAAGCGGAACTACCCCAAGTATTTGGCGGATAAGAAGGATGGCAAGGTGAACAAAGGTATATGTGATATACATGTTATTGATGTGTACCTTACTAGAGCTCGCAGTAGCACCTGGATATTTGATACTGGTTCTGTTGCTAATATTTGCAACTCGAAACAGGGACTACGGATTAAGCGAACACTAGCAAAGGACGAGGTGACGATGCGCGTGGGAAATGGTTCCAAAGTCGATGTGATCGTGGTCGGCACGCTACCTCTACATCTACCTTCGGGATTAGTATTAGACCTAAATAATTGTTATTTGGTGCCAGCGTTGAGCATGAACATTATATCTGGATCTTGTTTGATGCGAGACGGTTATTCATTTAAATCAGAGAATAATGGTTGTTCTATTTATATGAGTAATATCTTTTATGGTCATGCACCCTTGAAGAGTGGTCTATTTTTGATGAATCTCGATAGTAGTGATACACATATTCATAATGTTGAAGCCAAAAGATGCAGAGTTGATAATGATAGTGCAACTTATTTGTGGCACTGCCGTTTAGGTCATATCGGTGTAAAGCGCATGAAGAAACTCCATACTGATGGACTTTTGGAACCACTTGATTATGAATCACTTGGTACTTGCGAACCGTGCCTCATGGGCAAGATGACTAAAATGCCATTCTCCGATACTATGGAGAGAGCAACAGATTTGTTGGAAATCATACATACAGATGTATGTGGTCCGATGAATGTTGAGGCTCGTGGCGGATATCGTTATTTTCTCACCTTCACAGATGATTTAAGCAGATATGGGTATATCTACTTAATGAAGCATAAGTCTGAAACATTTGAAAAGTTCAAAGAATTTCAGAGTGAAGTTGAAAATCATCGTAACAAGAAAATAAAGTTTCTACGATCTGATCGTGGAGGAGAATATTTGAGTTACGAGTTTGGTCTACATTTGAAACAATGCGGAATAGTTTCGCAGCTCACGCCACCCGGAACACCACAACGTAATGGTGTGTCCGAACGTCGTAATCGTACTTTACTTGATATGGTGCGATCTATGATGTCTCTTACAGATTTACCGCTATCGTTTTGGGGTTATGCTTTAGAGACGGCCGCATTCACGTTAAATAGGGCACCATCAAAATCCGTTGAGAGGACGCCTTATGAACTATGGTTTGGCAAGAAAGCAAAGTTGTCGTTTCTTAAAGTTTGGGGCTGTGATGCTTATGTGAAAAAGCTTCAACCTGATAAGCTCGAACCCAAATCGGAGAAATGTGTCTTCATAGGATACCCAAAGGAGACTGTTGGGTACACCTTCTATCACAGATCCGAAGGCAAGACATTCGTTGCTAAAAATGGATCATTTCTAGAGAAGGAGTTTCTCTCGAAAGAAGTGAGTGGGAGGAAAGTAGAACTTGATGAGGTAACTGTACCTGCTCCCTTATTGGAAAGTAGTACATCACAGAAACCGGTTTCTGTGACACCTAAACCAATTAGTGAGGAAGTTAATGATGATGATCATAGAACTTCAGATCAAGTTGCTACTGAACCTCGTAGATCAAACAGAGTAAGATCCGCACCAGAGTGGTACAGTAATCTTGTTCTGGAAGTCATGCTACTAGATCATGATGAACCTACGAACTATGAAGAAACGATGGTGAGCCCAGATTCCGTGAAATTGCTAGAAGCCATGAAATTTGAGATGGGATCCATATATGAGAACAAAGTGTGGACTTTGGTTGACTTGCCCGATGATCGGCAAGCAATTGAGAATAAATGGATCTTCAAGAAGAAGACTGACGCTGACAGGTAATGTTACTGTCTATAAAGCTCGACTTGTTGCAAAAGGTTTTCGACAAGTTCAAGGGATTGACTATGATGAGACCTTCTCACCCGTAGCGATGCTTAATTCTGTCCGAATCATGTTAGCAATTGCCGCATTTTATGATTATGAAATTTGGCAAATGGATGTCAAAACTGCATTCCTGAATGGATTTCTGGAAGAAGAGTTGTATATGATGCAACCAGAAGGTTTTGTCGATCCAAAAGGAGCTAACAAAGTGTGCAAGCTCCAGCGATCCATTTATGGACTGGTGCAAGCCTCTCGGAGTTGGAATAAACGCTTTGATAGTGTGATCAAAGCATTTGGTTTTATACAGACTTTTGGAGAAGCCTGTATTTACAAGAAAGTGAGTGGGAGCTCTGTAGCATTTCTGATATTATATGTGGATGACATATTACTAATTGGAAATGATATAAAATTTCTAGATAGCATAAAGGGATACTTGAATAAGAGTTTTTCAATGAAAGACCTCGGTGAAGCTGCTTACATATTAGGCATAAAGATCTATAGAGATAGATCAAGACGCTTAATTGGACTTTCACAAAGCACATACCTTGACAAAGTTTTGAAGAAGTTCAAAATGGACCAAGCAAAGAAAGGGTTCTTGCCTGTGTTACAAGGTGTGAAGTTGAGTAAGACTCAATGCCCGACCACTGCAGAAGATAGAGAGAAAATGAAAGATGTTCCCTATGCTTCAGCCATAGGCTCTATCATGTATGCATTGCTGTGTACCAGACCTGATGTGTGCCTTGCTATAAGTCTAGCAGGGAGGTACCAAAGTAATCCAGGAGTGGATCACTGGACAGCGGTCAAGAACATCCTGAAATACCTGAAAAGGACTAAGGATATGTTTCTCGTTTATAGAGGTGACAAAGAGCTCATCGTAAATGGTTACGTTGATGCAAGCTTTGACACTGATCCGGACGATTCTAAATCGCAAACCGGATACGTGTTTACATTAAACGGTGGAGCTGTCAGTTGGTGCAGTTCTAAACAAAGTGTCGTGGCGGGATCTACATGTGAAGCGGAATACATAGCTGCTTTGGAAGCAGCAAATGAAGGAGTCTGGATGAAGGAGTTCATATCCGATCTAGGTGTCATACCTAGTGCATCGGGTCCAATGAAAATCTTTTGTGACAATACTGGTGCAATTGCCTTGGCAAAGGAATCCAGATTTCACAAGAGAACCAAGCACATCAAGAGACGCTTCAATTCCATCCGGGATCTAGTCCAGGTGGGAGACATAGAGATTTGCAAGATACATACAGATCTGAATGTAGCAGACCCGTTGACTAAGCCTCTTCCACGAGCAAAACATGATCAGCACCAAGGCTCCATGGGTGTTAGAATCATTACTGTGTAATCTAGATTATTGACTCTAGTGCAAATGGGAGACTGAAGGAAATATGCCCTAGAGGCAATAATAAAGTTATTATTTATTTCCTTATATCATGATAAATGTTTATTATTCATGCTAGAATTGTATTAACCGGAAACATAATATATGTGTGAATACATAGACAAACAAAGCGTCACTAGTATGCCTCTACTTGACTAGCTCGTTAATCAAAGATGGTTATGTTTCCTAACCATGTACAAAGAGTTGTTATTTAATTAACGGGATCACATCATTAGGTGAATGATCTGATTGACATGACCCATTCCATTAGCTTAGCACCCGATCGTTTAGTATGTTGCTATTGCTTTCTTCATGACTTATACATGTTCCTATGACTATGAGATTATGCAACTCCCGTTTGCCAGAGGAACACTTTGTGTGCTTCCAAACGTCACAACGTAAATGGGTGATTATAAAGGTGCTCTACAGGTGTCTCCAAAGGTACATGTTGGGTTGGCGTATTTCGAGATTAGGATTTGTCACTCCGATTGTCGGAGAGGTATCTCTGGGCCCTCTCGGTAATGCACATCACATAAGCCTTGCAAGCATTGCAACTAATGAGTTAGTTGTGAGATTATGTATTACGGAACGAGTAAAGAGACTTGCCGGTAACGAGATTGAACTAGGTATTGAGATACCGACGATCGAATCTCGGGCAAGTAACATACCGATGACAAAAGGAACAACTTATGTTGTTATGCGGTCTGACCGATAAAAGATCTTCGTAGAATATGTAGGAGCCAATATGAGCATCCAGGTTCCGCTATTCATTATTGACCGGAGACGTGTCTCGGTCATGTCTACATTGTTCTCGAACCGTAGGGTCCGCACGCTTAACGTTACGATGACAGTTTCATTATGAGTTTATGTATTTTGATGTACCGAAGGTTGTTCGGAGTCCCGGATGTGATCATGGACATGACGAGGAGTCTCGAAATGGTCGAGACATAAAGATCGATATATTGGAAGCCTATATTTGGATATCGGAATCGTTCCGGGTGAAATCAGGATTTTACCGGAGTACCGGGGGGTTACCGGAACCCCCCGGGGGTTATTGGGCCTACATGGGCCCTAAGGGAGAAGAGGAAAGGAGGCAAGAGGTGGCCGCACGCCCCTCCCCTCCCTAGTCCGAATAGGACAAGGAGAGGGGGGCGGCGCCCCCCCTTTCCTTTCCCTCTTCCTCCTCTTTCCCACTTCTCCTTCTCCAACTAGGAAAGAAGGGAGTCCTACTCCCGATGGGAGTAGGACTCCCCCTTGGTGCGCCCTCCTTGGCCGGCCGCCCCCTCCCCTTGGCTCCTTTATATATGGGGGCAAGGGGGCACCCTAGAACACACAAGTTGATCTTCGTGATCGTTCCTTAGCCGTGTGCGGTGCCCCCCTCCACCATATTCCACCTCGGTCATATTGTAGCGGTGCTTAGGCGAAGCCCTGCGACGGTTGAACATCAAGATCGTCACCACGCCGTCGTGCTGACAGAACTCCTCCCCGAAGCTTTGCTGGATCGGAGCCCGGGGAGCGTCATCGAGCTGAACGTGTGCCAAGAACTCGGAGGTGCCGGAGTAACGGTGCTTGGATCGATTGGACCGGGAAGACATACGACTACTTCCTCCACGTTACGTCAACGCTTTCGCTTCGGTCTACGAGGGTATGTAGACAACACTCTCCCCTCTCGTTGCTATGCATCACCATGATCTTGCGTGTGCGTAGGAATTTTTTTGAAATTACTACGTTCCCCAACATTTATTATTGCCTCTAGGGCATATTTCCAACATGGGATGTGTTCCATATAAGGAGGACACAATACAATGGTAGTAATGACATAATATAAGTGTATTGTAAGAATTTTGACCCTGTATGAAAGGACATCATCTTGAGTACTTCAAGTCAATTTTTTTGTGAAGTAGAGATAACACAAGCTATTCTTGCAGCACAAAAGATAATATTCAAATGTCAACTTCTCTTGCAGAACAACAATTGTAAATTCAGTGTTAAACAAACAATCTCTAGGATATCAAGGTACGTAAGAACTAGATTCTTTCTCAAGATGTTTCTTGTTTGCATAACAAATTATGAAATACCGAAGTATATGTATGACTGCATTTTATCACAACTTCTGACAACACACGGTCCTCTCCTAAAGCAAATTCTCCATGTGTTTGCTTCATCATGAATCTATGTGTTCCATATATCTGCATAACATCAAGGAATCCGAGGCTTGAGCAGAAATTCTATTCTAATTCCACCTTGAAACCATGGTATAGAAGAACAAAATGTTTGCTTAGATGATCCTTCCATCAAGTACCTTGCAAACAATTCAGAGTAAGCCATGAGAGGATAGATACTAACGAACAAATCAAAGTAAACCATGAGTGGAGAAGCTCCTCAATCTACTCCTACAGGGAGTCTAGTCAGCTTGACTGATGCTAGAAAAGAGAAGTGCGCTGAAGATCACCAATCAATGATAAAAAACTGACATAACCAATTAAAACACGATAAATACCTAATAATCCAGCAGTAGCCGGCCATCGTAGAATCTAGATTAGTTGGAGGCAGCCATTCAAGTGGTTACAGCTCAAGTGATGGTGGTCACCCTACAAAAAAGTAAAATCATTAATTGTTTGTACCCGAGGGAGGCTGAGACTGAGATGCATCATGCTTGCTAGTAGAAAGCGGCGAGCACTTTGCTTATTGCTACAGCAGATGCTGAGGCGGACCACCTAATAGATCAGAATTCCAAATTTCATCAAGCCTATATTTTTTATAAGTGGAAAAAGAGATGCATGAAGCAGATTAAATGGCATGATGAGATCAATGTAGTATATATAATCAGGGATTAACCTGCTCATGGGGGATATCAATTTAGTATATATAATCAGGGATTAACCTATTCATGGGCGATGTATTCAATGATGTCGAATGCAAAATAAGAGTAGGGGAACTTGTCCTTCACGCGGAGATAGAGTTCTTTATGGTTGAGAGATTCGAGATTATGCCAATAAAACGCAATGAATCATGAAAATAAATCCAATACCACTAGGAGGAGGAAGAATATAGATAATTGACTGATCCATATGTATTTGATTGATCCATCGGGATCATCTCAATGTCCACTCCTTACCTGTCGTTGCTGATCCACCCTGACAATCTAGCGAGAAAAGAGCAGTCGTGGCAACGACGATCACCGATCGAAGGTGTTGGAGTAACAATTAAAATCAACAGCCTTGACTTTTCAGATAAGTCCCACATACCCATCCTCCAGATTGATGGTCTTAAAATCCCGCCTTTGCCCCGCCGTAGCCGCCATCACCGCCATAGCCACCAGTTCTCATCCCGATGGCGAAGAACGCAAACCCTAGATGAGGCTGGGCTCGGTTGCTTCCATCGCCCCATGGTATTTGTGTCATTTGCGGAGAAAGAGATGGGGGTGGGAGTCTGGGCGACCATATTATGAGGAGGGATTCCGTCGCTGAAGTTTCAGTTGGAGAAAATCTTCGATTCCACTTCTGTGGGGTCGTGGAAGGAGGAGCGAACAAGAGGGACGTCCAGCGAACAGGGGGCAACTCTTCGCCGCAGATCTTGGCCACATATTGTAAATCAAACGGCTAAAAAAATTAAGATGACATGGACGCACGATAGGACAGAGAAATCAGGTAGTGGGGATCAACTATTTAGGTATTATAGATTCTACAAATTAAGGACAAGGATGGTCACCACTGGCTCACTTGTAGATTAGATCACATTATCAATGTTAGGTAAGCCTCTTATTTGGTTCTTCTTATTTGGCTTGTTTGTTGTTCACCAGAGTTTTAGTTAAGTATATACATTGTTGTGGACATGCATACATGTAATGAATATGGTTAGAGCATTTAAATAGGATTCTTGCCCAATTAAATCTACTTACCTTTTAATCATGGGTCACTCTGAGATCAGGAAATTCCTTCGTGCTTCTCATCACGGTGTTCATAACCAAATTCTGCTCCTACAAAAAGTGAAATGCCAAACGGGAGGTGAATTTCTTACTATAGTAAAGAGGCAATAACAATGAATATTGAGGTACAATTTTACCTTCTTACGAGCATTTCAGTACTGCACCAAAATACAGAACTTGTGTTTTTCATAGTAGCATCCTTGGTCTCTTTGATAGACTCTTTGAGATATTATGTGGCTTGTTGTGCAATTAGTACATCATATATATGTGATAATAGGATACAAATGATGATTGTAGTGTACATGACCTCCAACACAGACAACTATATAGGAAATATAGTGTGGTGTCATGAGGGGAGGCGGGAGGGCTCGATGCCCCCTTCTCTAACATAAGGTGGGTGGGGGAGGCCCCCTATCATAACTTAATTATTTATACGTAAATACTCATTGTTAGTTAGGAAGGGATATCTTCCGTTATTCTGTAGTTCACAAAAACCAGGAAAGCGTTAACGACAAGCGAAGTCCATAACATTAAGTAAAAATTAGGAGAGGGTTGAAGACGATTGCGCTACTTTTGCACTACAATGGCACTATGACGCCAATTTTGAAAAAGCCTTCATGTCTAAGGAGGTAATCATACTAAGATTGAACAATACTTACATGATAGTTAACACGTCTAAATCTACATTATCCTTAGTTTCAAATTTCGAGATGCATGATGATGTTAGAGATATTGTGTTGTATTCCCTACTTCAGTCATCACAAAAAGGGGTTGTGATAAGGTATTAACATACTAATGAGTCTATAACTTTTTGATTTGGGGTTCTACACATGTGTAGTGATTAAGGTTATATGCTTTTCTTTTCATGTTCATGTGAAAGACTTCATCCAACTCAACCAACCGCACTATGCAGGGAGCCATGGGCAGGACATCCTAGACTTTGTCAGTATTAATTAAAATCCCTTAGACTTGTGGTTTTGTGTTACCTTAGCCCTAAATGTTGAGTACTTCTGCAATTTATTTAAAAATTTAATTATCTTTAAATGTATTAATTACATGTAAACTTGCATGGATTCTATAGGTTTAGGTTTGTCCAAAGGCAAACATCAACAATGGACATGCAATTAAGTATTCCTCTAGCAAGTCGTCAACAAATATACCTCAGACAACTCTCTGGACTTAATAATCCATATTTTTGATGATACAATTGATGAAGATGCTTTAAAGGTAACAAACATTTGAATATCATCTGAACATTGAAAGCTAGTCGTTGTAAAGCTTCACATAGAAAAATTTATGCTATGTTGCATTAAGGTTGCTTTCTGGAGATATCTTCAGCACTTTGGAACAAAAGAATAGCAAGAGTGGATGATTAAGAGGTGCACCGGCATGAGAACACATTGAAACGAGGAAAGGATATGATCAACAAAGCTTGACTTGAATCCACCGGAGAAGATAAAAGAAACGAAGAATGATGAACTTGAAGCTCCGTTAGTATCTTCTTGAGAATCACCGGATAAGAACATTGACGAAAAAGAATGGAGAGACTTCCCATGAATAAAATGGATAGTAGATTTAGAAATCTGATTCCTTGAAGGAAAAGGGTGGGAGGGCGGGAAAAACAAAGACAACTTCGGATGGATGAAACAAACACCGTTGAGAAACTTAGAATTGATCTTGCGGATGTTGAAATGATCGGATCCACTTGAAGAGAAAGACGATGTTGAAAAGGATTGACATGAAAATCTCGATTATCATGAAGGATTTGTATTCACATAGGAGTATGAGAACACCGCTTAGGAAAAAGGTATGGAATCAACACTTGACTTCGAAGCAACTCGAATACCACAAATGAAAAACAAAACAAAGGATTGGCTTGCAGAATAAGCCGGGACAAACATATGATAGAGATTTCGTCCGAAGTTTTCATGGTGGGGCCCACACGGGCGTACAACACCATCATGCACAAGGCAGTGCACATGACATACGAAGCGTCCCCGAGTCAGCATAGCCAAGGACTCTTTAAAACACAACGAGACCACTGTAAAACCAACCGTGGATAGGCGGACCACTAGACATCGAACCCCAATCTCATATCATGCATCTGTAGGAAAGATATCCTAAGAGCTACTTGAATTCCCACTTATCAACTCCCGAAACTTTCTGGTTATGCAATCGGGTGTTGGGGATACAGGGGAAGCATAATATCTCACCCAAAACTAGCAAATCCTACATCCAGTTGTATCCATCCTTCAACACATAACCAAGAAACCTTCAGAAATCATTTACCTCAACCTTCGAAAAGCATCCGTTATACGAGTTATGGCAATACTCCCGAACTCCCGCCCCAGTACTGGGTGGCGTCGAGTTATCTCACCAACAACTGCATAGAGGAGATTTTCGATGTTGGCGAAACTCAGGTATTACAGAACTGCAACAATAAAATTGTGACGGCAACACCTCGGAGCTCAACTCCCGGGACACTTCCACAACCCCTAAATGTCAGGAGGCACAAAGAACAATGTTCTCGTCACAAAACCATCAGAACGATTCCAAGATACCCACGTGATCCTAAAAAAAATTCGTGAAATTTGAGAAGAGAAGAGTCAAAACTCTACGTCAGGAGGCCTCACTAGAGCGACGAAGGGATTGAGGAGTAAAAAGAATCCTACTCTCCGATATATATAATCCTATAAGACTCAAAACATTTTTCTAGACTCAACAACACCAGCGATTCGATCAACCAGTGGGCTCCTAAGTCGGGGAAGGCTCTGATTACCAACTTGTAACACCCACGATGCGGCTATATCTCCCACGTGTCGGAGCATGACTTAGAGGCATAACCGCATAGTAGGCATGTCGCAAGAGGGGTAATCTTTACACATCTCATGTACTGAATAAGAAAGGGATAAAGAGTTGGCTTACAATCGCCACTTCACACAATACATGAATATAGCATTACATCATGCAGAATACAAACAAGGTCCGACTACGGAACCAAAATAAAAGAAGACTACCCCTAATGCAAAAGATCCCCGATCGCCCCGACTGGGCTCCACTACTGATCAACTGAAATGGAACAACACAACAAACATGATCTTCATCGAGCTCCTCCTTCAGCTCGGTTGCGACACCTGCACTGGTATCACCGGCACCTGAAACTGTTTGGAAGTATCTGTGAGCCACGAGGACTCAGCAATCTCACACCCGTGAGATCAAGACTATTTAAGCTTATGGGTAGGGAAAGGTAGTGAGGTGGAGCTGCAGCACTAAGCATATATGGTGGCTAATTTATGCAAAAGAGAGCGAGAAGAGAAGCAAAGCACGATCGTGAACTAGAAGTGAACAAGAAGTGATCCTGAAACTACTTACGTTCAATCATAACACAAGAACCATGTTCACTTGCCGGACTCCGCCGGAAAGAGACCATCACGGCTACACACGCGGTTGATGCATTTTAATTAAGTTAAGTGTCAAGTTCTCTACAACCGGACATTAACAAATTCTCATCTGCCCATAACCGCGGGCACAACTTTCGAAAGTTCAAACCTTGTAGGGGTGTCCCAACTTAGCCCATCACAAGCTCTCACGGTCAACGAAGGATATTCCTTCTCCCAGGAAGACCCGATCAGACTCGGAATCCTGGTTACAAGGCATTTCGACAATGTTAAAACAAGACCAGCAAAGCCGCCCGATGTGCCGACAAATCCCGATAGGATCTGCACATATCTCGTTCTCAGGGCACACCAGATGAGCGCTCCGTACAACTAAAACCAAACCTCGAGTTTCCCCGAGGGGGCGCTGCAAAGGACTCTAGTTTGGACCAACACTCGGAGAAGCACTAGCCCGGGGGTTTAAAATAAAGATGACCCTTGAGTCTGCAGAACCCAAGGGAAAAAGGCTTAGGTGGCAAATGGTAAAACCAAGGTTGGGCCTTGCTGGAGGAGTTTTATTCAAGGCGAACTGTCAAGGGGTTCCCATTATAACCCAACCGCGTAAGGAACGCAAAATCAAGGAACATAACACCGGTATGACGGAAACTAGGGCGACAAGAGTGGAACAAAACACCAGGCATAAGGCCGAGCCTTCCACCCTTTACCAAGTATATAGATGCATTAATTAAAATAAGAGATATTGTGATATCCCAACAATATCCATGTTCCAACGAGGAACAAACTCCATCTTCACCTGCAACTAGCAACGTTATAAGAGGGGCTGAGCAAAGCGGTAACATAGCCAAACAACGGTTTGCTATGACAAGGTGGGTTAGAGGCTTGACATGGCAATATGGGAGCCATGATAAAGCATGTGGTAGGTATCGCGGCATAGCAATAGAGCGAGCAACTAGCAAGCAAAGATAGAAGTGATTTCGAGGGTATGGTCATCTTGCCTGAGATCCCGCAAGGAAGAAGAATGAGTCCATGAAGAAGACAAATGGACGTAGTCGAACGGATCCTCACAAACGCGACGTTATCGGAACTAACTCGAAGAAGCAACACCGAAAAGAAGCAAACAACATAGTAAAAAACCACCACATAAGCATGACATGATGCACAACCAAGTATGATGCATGTTCGGATTAATGAGGCATGGCATGGCAAAGTGCACAAGTAATCCTACAAATTAAGTGGAGCTCAATATGCAATGAGTTGCATATTGACGGAACACCACATCAATTATTTAGTTCACTCCCGGTTAGGTACTCAACAATATTAAAGGTTGGTTAACATGGCAAGAGGTGAAACATGAGTGAAAATACACAGCTAGGCATTTTAAATGAGGCCGGAAACAACAAAAACAATTCCGGTATATCCTCATGTGCATTAGCAATTTAAAGCAAACAACAATTTTAAACATCTTAATGTTGTTAACATGATGCGGATGGCATGTTCAAGTTTATGCAATTTTAAGAAAATGTTGACATGATAAGATATGAGGCATTTGTCATCGTGGCGGAAACGAAGGGGGTGCCACGGAAACGATTCCGAAAATGATGCCACGGCAACATAACGGTTTCGGTAGCTCATGGAGATATCAGTGCAAAGGAAGTGTGACGGGAGCGTGTCATGGAAGGATGGTAGGGTGCTCCCGGATACCGGGTTCCCACATGTCGACGACGGTGCCAAGCGGGGGAAACAACTAACATGTTGGAAATATGCCCTAGAGGCAATAATAAAAGGATTATTATTATATTTCCTTGTTCATGATAATTGTCTTTTATTCATGCTATAATTGTGTTATCCGGAAATCATAATACATGTGTGAATACATAGACACCAACATGTCCCTAGTAAGCCTCTAGTTGACTAGCTCGTTGATCAATAGATAGTCATGGTTTCCTGACTATGGACATTGGATGTCATTGATAACGAGATCACATCATTAGGAGAATGATGTGATGGACAAGACCCAATCCTAAACATAGCACAAGATCGTATAGCTCGTTTGCTAGAGTTTTTCCAATGTCAAGTATCTTTTCCTTATACCATGAGATCGTGTAACTCCCGGATGCCGTAGGAGTGCTTTGGGTGTACCAAACGTCACAACGTAACTGGGTGACTATAAATGTATACTATGGGTATCTCCGAAAGTGTCTGTTGGGTTGACACGGATCAAGACTGGGATTTGTCACTCCGTATAACGAAGAGGTATCTCTGGGCCCACTCGGTAATGCATCATCATAATGAGCTCAAAGTGACCAAGTGTTTGGTCACGGGATCATGCATTACGGTACGAGTAAAGTGACTTGCCGGTAACGAGATTGAACGAGGTATTGGGATACCGACGATCGAATCTCGGGAAAGTAACATACCGATTGACAAAGGGAATTGTATACGGGGTTGCTTGAATCCTCGACATCGTGGTTCATCCGATGAGATCATCGAGGAGCATGTGGGAGCCAACATGGGTATCCAGATCCTGCTGTTGGTTATTGACCGGAGAGCCATCTCGGTCATGTCTACATGTCTCCCGAACCCGTAGGGTCTACACACTTAAGGTTCGATGACGCTAGGGTTGTAGAGATATGAATATGCAGTAACCCGAAAGTTGTTCGGAGTCCCGGATGAGATCCCGGACGTCACGAGGAGTTCCGGAATGGTCCGAAGGTGAAGAATTATATATAGGAAGTGCAGTTTCGGCCATCGGGAGAGTTTCGGGGGTCACCGGTATTGTACCGGGACCACCGGAAGGGTCCCGGGGGTCCACCGGGTGGGGCCACCCATCCGGAGGGCCCCATGGGCCAAAGTGGGGAGGGTAACCAGCCCATAGTGGGCTGGTGCACCCACCTTGGCCCACCCCATGCGCCTAGGGTTGGGAACCCTAGGGTGGGGGGGCGCCCCACCTGGCTTGGGGGGCACTCCACCCCTTGGTCGCCGCCCCCCTAGGAGATCCCATCTCCTAGGGCCGGGGCCCCCCCTAGGGGAGCCTATATAAAGGGGGGAGGGAGGGGCAGCCGCACCCTTGAGTCTTAGCGCCTCCCTCTCCCCTGCTACACCTCTCCATCTCGTAGTAGAACGGCGAAGCCCTGCTGCGGTGACCCCTGCATCCACCATCACGCCGTCGTGCTGCTGGATCTTCATCAACCTCTCCTCCCCCCCTTCCTGGATCAAGAAGGAGGAGACGTCACACTGACCGTACGTGTGTTGAACACGAAGGTGCCGTCCGTTCGGCGCTAGGATCTCCGGTGATTTGGGTCACGTCGAGTACGACTTCCTCATCCCCGTTCTTTGAACGCTTCCGCGCGTGATCTACAAAGGTATGTAGATGCAATCCGATCACTCATTGCTAGATGAACTCATAGATGGATCTTGGTGAAACCGTAGGAAATTTTTTGTTTTCTGCAACGTTCCCCAACAGTGGCATCATGAGCTAGGTCTATGCGTAGTTCTCTTTGCACGAGTAGAACACAATTTGTTGTGGGCGTAGATGTTGTCAACTTTCTTGCCGCTACTAGTCTTATTTTGCTTCAGCAGTATCATGGGATGAAGCGGCCCGGACCAACCTTACACGTACGCTTACGTGAGACCGGTTCCACTGACTGACATGCACTAGTTGCATAAGGTGGCTGGCGGGTGTCTGTCTCTCCCACTTTAGTTGGAGCGGATTTGATGAAAAGGGTCCTTATGAAGGGTAAATAGAAGTTGACAAATCACATTGTGGCTTTCACGTAGTTAAGAAAACGTTCTTGCTAGAACCCTATTGCAGCCACGTAAAACTTGCAGCAACAATTAGAGGACGTCTAACTTGTTTTTGCAGCAAGTGTTTTGTGATGTGATATGGCCAAAGTTGTGATGAATGATGAATGATATATATGTGATGTATGAGATGTTCATGCTATTGTAATAGGAATCACGACTTGCATGTCGATGAGTATGACAACCGGCAGGAGCCATAGGAGTTGTCTTTATTTTTTGTATGACCTGCGTGTCATTGAGAAATGCCATGTAAATTACTTTACTTTATTGCTAAACGTGTTAGCCATAGTAGTAGAAGTAATAGTTGGCGAGCAACTTCATGGAGACACGATGATGGAGATCATGATGATGGAGATCATGGTGTCATGCCGGTGACAAGATGATCATGGAGCCCCAAGATGGAGATCAAAGGAGCTATGTGATATTGGCCATATCATGCCACTATTATTATTTGATTGCATGTGATGTTTATCATGTTTTTGCATCTTGTTTACTTAGAATGACGGTAGTAAATAAGATGATCCCTCATAATAATTTCAAGAAAGTTTTCCCCCTAACTGTGCACCGTTGCGACAGTTCGTTGTTTCGAAGCACCATGTGATGATCGGGTGTGATAGATTCCAACGTTCACATACAACGGGTGTAAGACAGATTTACACATGCAAACACTTAGGTTGACTTGACGAGCCTAGCATGTACAGACATGGCCTCGGAACACAGAAGACCGAAAGGTCGAGCATGAGTCGCATAGAAGATACGATCAACATGAAGATGTTCACCGATGTTGGCTAGTCCGTCTCACGTGATGATCGGACACGGCCTAGTTAACTCGGATCATGTTATACTTAGATAACTGGAGGGATGTCTATCTAAGTGGGAGTTCATTGAATAATTTGATTTAGATGAACTTAATTATCATGAACTTAGTCTAAAATCTTTACAAACATGTATTGTAGATCAAATGGCCAATGTTGTCCTCAACTTCAACGCGTTCCTAGAGAAAACCAAGCTGAAAGACGATGGCAGCAACTATACAGACTGGGTCCGGAACCTGAGGATCATCCTCATAGGTGCCAAGAAAGATTATGTCCTACAAGCACCGCTAGGTGAAGCACCTATTCTCCCTGCAGAACAAGACGTTATGAACGCTTGGCAGACACATACCGATGATTACTCCCTCGTTCAGTGTGGCATGCTTTACAGCTTAGAATCGGGGCTCCAAAAGTGTTTTGAGAGACACGGAGCATATGAAATGTTTGAAGAGCTGAAAATGGTTTTTCAAGCTCATGCCCGGGTCGAGAGATATGAAGTCTCCGACAAGTTCTTCAGCTGTAAGATGGAGGAAAACAGTTCTGTCAGTGAGCACATACTCACTATGTCTGGGTTACATAACCGCTTGACTCAGCTGGGAGTTAATCTCCCGGATGACGTGGTCATTGACAGAATCCTTCAGTCGCTTCCACCGAGCTACAAGAGCTTTGTGATGAACTTCAATATGCAGGGGATGGAAAAGACCATTCCTGAAGTATTTGCAATGCTGAAATCAGCAGAGGTAGAAGTCAAAAAGGAACATCAAGTGTTGATGGTGAATAAAACCACTAAGTTCAAAAGGGCAAGGGTAAGAAGAACTTCAAGAAGGACGGCAAGGGAGTTGCCGTGCCCGGTAAGCAAGCTGCCGGGAAGAAGCCAAAGAATGGACCCAAGCCCGAGACTGAGTGCTTTTATTGCAAGGAAAGTGGTCACTGGAAGCAGAACTGCCCCAAATACTTAGCGGACAAGAAGGCCGGCAAAACGAAAGGTATATGTGATATACATGTAATTGATGTGTACCTTACCAGTACTCGTAGTAGCTCATGGGTATTTGATACCGGTGCAGTTGCTCACATTTGTAACTCAAAGCAGGAGCTGCGGAATAAGCGGAGACTGGTGAAGGATGAGGTGACGATGTGCGTCGGGAATGGTTCCAAGGTCGATGTGATCGCCGTCGGCACGCTACCTCTACATTTACCTACGGGATTAGTTTTGAACCTCAATAATTGTTATTTAGTGCCAAGTTTGAGCATGAACATTGTATCAGGATCTCGTTTAATACGAGATGGCTACTCATTTAAATCCGAGAATAATGGTTGTTCTATTTATATGAGAGATATGTTTTATGACCATGCTCCGATGGTGAATGGTTTATTCTTAATGAATCTCGAGCGTAATGCTACACATATTCATAGTGTGAGTACCAAAAGATGTAAGGTTGATAATGATAGTCCCACATACTTGTGGCACTGCCGCCTTGGTCACATAGGTGTCAAACGCATGAAGAAGCTCCATGCAGATGGACTTTTAGAGTCTCTTGATTGCAAATCATTTGACACATGCGAACCATGCCTCATGGGTAAAATGACCAAGACTCCGTTCTCAGGAACAATGGAGCGAGCAACCAACTTATTGGAAATCATACATACTGATGTGTGTGGTCCAATGAGTGTTGAGGCTCGCGGTGGCTATCGTTATGTTCTCACCCTCACTGATGACTTGAGTAGATATGGGTATGTCTACTTAATGAAACACAAGTCTGAGACCTTTGAAAGGTTCAAGGAATTTCAGAGTGAGGTTGAGAATCAACGTGACAGGAAAATCAAGTTCCTGCGATCAGATCATGGAGGAGAATACTTGAGTCACGAATTTGGCACACACTTAAGAAAATGTGGAATAGTTTCACAACTCACGCCGCCTAGAACACCTCAGCGTAATGGTGTGTCCGAACGTCGTAATCGCACTCTATTAGATATGGTGCGATCTATGACGTCTCTTACCGATTTACCGCTATCTTTTTGGGGCTATACTTTAGAGACTGCCGCATTCACTTTAAATAGGGCTCCGTCAAAATCCATTGAGACGACACCGTATGAGTTATGGTTTGGGAAGAAACCTAAGCTGTGTTTCTAAAAGTTTGGGGATGCGATGCTTATGTCAAGAAACTTCAACCTGAAAAGCTCGAACCCAAGTCGGAAAAATGCGTATTCATAGGATACCCTAAAGAAACTATTGGGTATACCTTCTACCTCAGATCCGAAGGCAAGATTTTTGTTGCCAAGAATGGATCCTTTCTAGAGAAGGAGTTTCTCTCGAAATAAGTAAGTGGGAGGAAAGTAGAACTTGATGAAGTATTACCTCTTGAACCGGAAAATGGCGCAACTCAAGAAAATGTTCCTGAGGTGCCTGCACCGACTAGAGAGGAAGTTAATGATGATGATGATCATGAAACTTCAGATCAAGTTGCTACTGAACTTCGTAGGTCCACAAGGACACGTTCCGCACCAGAGTGGTATGGCAACCCTGTCTTGGAAATCATGTTGTTAGACAATGGTGAACCTTCGAACTATGAAGAAGCAATGGCGGACCCGGATTCCGACAAATGGCTGGAAGCCATGAAATCCGAGATAGGATCCATGTATGAAAACGAAGTATGGACTTTGACTGACTTGCCCGTTGAGCGGCGAGCCATAGAAAATAAATGGATCTTTAAGAAGAAGATAGACGCGGATGGTAATGTGACCATCTATAAAGCTCGGCTTGTCGCTAAGGGTTATCGACAAGTTCAAGGGATTGACTACGATGAGACTTCCTCACCGGTAGCGAAGCTGAAGTCCGTCCGAATCATGTTAGCAATTGCCGCATTATATGATTATGAGATATGGCAAATGGACGTCAAAACGGCATTCCTTAATGGTTTCCTTAAGGAAGAATTGTATATGATGCAGCCGGTAGGTTTTGTCGATCCTAAGAATGCTGACAAGGTGTGCAAGCTCCAACGCTTGATTTATGGGCTAGTGCAAGCATCTCGGAGTTGGAACATTCGCTTTGATGAGATGATCAAAGCGTTTGGGTTTACGCAGACTTATGGAGAAGCCTGCGTTTACAAGAAAGTGAGTGGGAGCTCTGTAGCATTTCTCGTATTATATGTAGATGACATACTTTTGATGGGAAATGATATAGAGCTTTTGGACAACATTAAGGCCTACTTGAATAAGATTTTTTCAATGAAGGACCTTGGATAAGCTGCTTATATATTAGGCATCAAGATCTATAGAGATAGATCAAGACGCCTCATAGGTCTTTCACAAAGCACATACCTTGATAAGATATTGAAGAAGTTCAATATGGATCAGTCAAAGAAGGGGTTCTTACCTGTGTTGCAAGGTGTGAAATTGAGCTCAGCTCAATGTCCGACCACGGCAAAAGATATAGAAGAGATGAGTGTCATCCCCTATGCCTCAGCCATAGGTTCTATTATGTATGCCATGTTGCGTACCAGACCTGATGTAAACCTTGCCGTAAATTTGGTAGGTAGATACCAAAGTAATCCCAGCAAGGAACACTGGACAGCGGTCAAGAATATCCTGAAGTACCTGAAAAGGACTAAGGAAATGTTTCTCATTTATGCAGGTGACGAAGAGCTCGTCGTAAAGGGTTACGTCGACGCTAGCTTTGACACAGATCTGGATGACTCTAAGTCACAAACCGGATACGTGTATATTTTGAATGGTGGGGTAGTAAGCTGGTGCAGTTGCAAGCAGAGTGTCGTGGCGGAATCTACATGTGAAGCGGACTACATGGCAGCCTCGGAGGCAGCGCATGAAGCAATTTGGGTGAAGGAGTTCATCACCGACCTAGGAGTCATACCCAATGCGTCGGGGCCGATCAAACTCTTCTGTGACAACACTGGAGCTATCACACTTGCCAAGGAGCCCAGGTTTCACAAGAAGACCAGGCACATCAAGCGTCGCTTCAACTCCATTCGTGAAAATGTTCAAGATGGAGACATAGATATTTGTAAAGTACATACGGACCTGAATGTAGCAGATCCGTTGACTAAACCTCTCCCTAGAGCAAAACATGATCAACACCAGAATTCCATGGGTGTTCGATTCATCACAATGTAACTAGATTATTGACTCTAGTGCAAGTGGGAGATTATTGGAAATATGCCCTAGAGGCAATAATAAAAGGATTATTATTATATTTCCTTGTTCATGATAATTGTCTTTTATTCATGCTATAATTGTGTTATCCGGAAATCGTAATACATGTGTGAATACATAGACACCAACATGTCCCTAGTAAGCCTCTAGTTGACTAGCTCGTTGATCAACAGATAGTCATGGTTTCCTGACTATGGACATTGGATGTCATTGATAACGAGATCACATCATTAGGATAATGATGTGATGGACAAGACCCAATCCTAAACATAGCACAAGATCGTATAGTTCGTTTGCTAGAGTTTTTCCAATGTCAAGTATCTTTTCCTTAGACCATGAGATCGTGTAACTCCCGGATGCTGTAGGAGTGCTTTGGGTGTACCAAACGTCACAACGTAACTGGGTGACTATAAATGTATACTACGGGTATCTCTGAAAGTGTCTGTTGGGTTGACACGGATCAAGACTGGGATTTGTCACTCCGTATAACAGAGAGGTATCTCTGGGCCCACTCGGTAATGCATCATCATAATGAGCTCAAAGTGACCAAGTGTCTGGTCACGGGATCATGCATTACGGTACGAGTAAAGTGACTTGCCGGTAACGAGATTGAACGAGGTATTGGGATACCGACGATCGAATCTCGGGCAAGTAACATACCGATTGACAAAGGGAATTGTATACGGGGTTGCTTGAATCCTCGACATCGTGGTTCATCCGATGAGATCATCGAGGAGCATGTGGGAGCCAACATGGGTATCCAGATCCCGCTGTTGGTTATTGACCGGAGAGCCATCTCGGTCATGTCTACATGTCTCCCGAACCCGTAGGGTCTACACACTTAAGGTTCGGTGACGCTAGGGTTGTAGAGATATGAATATGCAGTAACTCGAAAGTTGTTCGGAGTCCCGGATGAGATCCCGGACGTCACGAGGTGTTCCGGAATGGTCCGGAGGTGAAGAATTATATATAGGAAGTGCAGTTTCGGCCATCGGGAGAGTTTCGCGGTTCACCGGTATTGTACCGGGACCACCGGAAGGGTCCCGGGGGTCCACCGGGTGGGGCCACCCATCCCGGAGGCCCCCATGGGCCAAAGTGGGGAGGGGAACTAGGCCATAGTGGGCTGGTGCGCCCCCTTGGCCCACCCCATGTGCCTAGGGTTGGGAACCCTAGGGTGGGGGGGCGCCCCACCTGGCTTGGGGGGCACTCCACCCCTTGGCCGCCGCCCCCCTAGGAGATCCCATCTCCTAGGGTCGGCGCCCCCCTAGGGGAGCCTATATAAAGGGGGGGGGAGGGGCAGCCGCACCCTTGAGTCTTGGCGCCTCCCTCTGCCCTGCTACACCTCTCCCTCTCGTAGTAGAACGGCGAAGCCCTGCTGCGGTGACCCCTGCATCCACCACCACGCCGTCGTGCTGCTGGATCTTCATCAACCTCTCCCCCCCCCCCTTGCTGGATCACGAAGGAGGAGACGTCACGCTGACCGTACGTGTGTTGAACACGGAGGTGCCGTCCGATCGGCGCTAGGATCTCCGGTGATTTGGATCACGTCGAGTACGACTTCCTCATCCCCGTTCTTTGAACGCTTCAGCGCGTGATCTACAAAGGTATGTAGATGCAATCCGATCACTCGTTGCTAGATGAACTCATAGATGGATCTTGGTGAAACAGTAGGAAATTTTTTGTTTTCTACAACGTTCCCCAACATAACGTTCGCGGGAGGATACAACATCCAAACATGCATCTCATACCACACAAGCATTTGTTCTCGGACGGTCATCTCGAGGTTATACCTTTGAAGCGTGCATTATCGGAACGGATCGAGTTCAGCGGTAGGGGTACACGTGTCGAAGGGGAAGTAGTTGTTCACGGGGTCGTCGTGGGAAGTAGCGGTTCACGCCACGGTAGTTGAACTTGACATTTGCGTTACACGGGTCTTCGACGACGGTCGTCGTACATGGTTCAGAGTGGTAGTTGCATCTTCGGACTTGTCGGTCTCGATTCTTGCGACGGTAGCGGTATACGTTTCGTTTTCGGTGAGGTACTTAATGAATCCAACGTCCTCGGGGCGACGGTAGTTGTACATAGTCCACGAGTCGTCGATCGTTCGGGGTCCGACTTGCGGGTCTTGCCGACATGAGGGGTACTTGGCATTTCCGTGTGGTGTAGGGGTACATGTCGATGGTCGTCGTGGTACTTGGTGTTTCACACTTGCTGATCCCGTCAACTCGAAGGGGTACTTGGTACAATCCGCATAGTCATGCACTTGTCGTCGAGGGACTTGATGGATCCGAGGCTTCCGGAGGCGACGGTAGTGGGACTTGTATCAATGTGGTGTAGTTGTACTTGCTGGTGGGGCGGTGCTTGGCGAAAACCGAGATGGTCTTGACGTTAACAGCCACAAGCGGGGGTGCACGGAGGATGCGTCTTGCGTTCCTCGCGGAGGTGGTCTTGACCATGGCGTTCCTGCGGTAGCCGGAGAGCTCATGGCCTGCAGCAGCAGCAGCAGCAAGGCACGGAACGGAGTCGCCGGGCACTGATGGTGGAGGAGAGATGGCCGTTGATGCACGACTGCTTGGTGGCGGGGCGCCACGTAGCTGCGGCTGCTCCCAGCCGAAGCTCGGGCCTCCGTGTTGTCGAGGCGCGGCACAGGGAGATGGAAGGATGGATGGCGCGACGGAGGGCAGCAGCCGGCAACGGCTCCGGTGGCCGGCGTGGTTGAGGAAGGAGGCGAACGGGACGGAGGAAGGAGAGGCCGGCCGGGGACGAAGGCAAGGGCGCCGTCCCTCTATGTGTGCGCAGGAGGCCGGTCCGGGCGCCATGGCGAGACGGCGGTGCAGAGGCGCAAGGCGAGCAGCTAGAGTGGCAGCAGAGGGAGGCGCGACGAGGTGCAGGTGGAAGAGGCGCTCGGCGGGTCAAGGTTGAGCTCGCGCGCGAGGGTAGAGTGTGAGGGCTCGGGGCACCTCCCTGGAGCGTGAGGAAGAGAGCGAGAGGAGGGGGGTTCGAGCAGAGCGCTGGAGGGAGATGGGGATCGAGATCCCCTCTTGACGGCACTGGTGGGAATGAGAGGGAGAGGACCAGGGGATCGGGGAGATGGGGGTTCGCTCAGGCCTAGGGTTAGGATTAGGTGGGCCTGGTGCGGGAAGTTGGGCGGCCCAGGTGCAGTTGGCCTAGGGATTAGGCAGGGGCGCGGCTGGGCCTAGGGATGGGCCCTAGAGGCCGGCCTGCTGGGCTCTCCTCTCTCTCTCTCTCTCTCTCTCTCTCTCTCTCTCTCTCTCTCTCTCTCTCTCTCTTATTTCTAAGCAGAAAACAAAAGTGGAGAAGAAAAGAAAGAGGGAGAGGTTAGGGAAAGAATTAGCGCATGCAGATAATATTCCCGGACTCGCAAAAATGTGTACGATCCAAAAAAATGGAGTGGGCATTTTTTAAAGTTTAAATTCAAACTCATTTGATTTAAAATCAAATGGTTCGAATAGGAAGTGAGGGTTAGGAAGGTCTAAAAATGTTCGGATTTTTGGTGGAGCTCCGAAAAATGACGAAAGAATTTACGGACAAAGTTCGAGGTCAAGAAGCGAGATAACAAAGGCATGGGGAAATTTTGCAAATGTGTTTTAGGTGATTCCATAAGAATGGATTATTTATCATAGCTCCCTAATATTGGAAGGGTATGTTATAAAGAGAACTCATCATGTGAATTCCCTCGGTTTAAATGGATCGAAGATCCATACGGTTTATTTGGTTGAGTTTTAAAACGGGTTGCATGAAGACATGATGCAATGCACATGATGCAATGATGAATGCAACGAACCAAAAAAACACTAAGGAATCTCGGAACCCATGGAAGGCATCTGAAGCTCCGGTCTTGGGGCGTTACATAACTAGTCTACAACTTTTTGATTTGGGGTTCTATACATGTCTAATCATTGAGTCGATATGCTTTGCTATTCATGTTGATTTCAAAGAGTTCATACAGCTCGAGCATCTACACTATGGAGGGAGCCATGGGCAAGAGATCCCAGACTTGTGGGTATTAGTTAAAATCCTCTAGACATTGTTACTTTGTATTACATTAGTTCTATGTGTATATTTATGCAATTTCTTCGAAGATTTAATCGGGTATAAGTGTATTCATTACATGTATACATGTATGTATTCTATAGGTTTTGGTTCGTCCAATGGCAAGCTTCAATAAGGAGATGCAGTCAAGTATCGCGTGCAGCAAGTCAGCAAAAAAATCAGTACACCATTTTTTCTTATATTTAATTAATTAAAGATACGATAATTAATATATTTTATGCTAGTTTGAAATGGAAAAAAAGGGAATTGTACCATTTTCAAATGGTTGCATTGTTGGCAGCCCATTTAGCTACCAGTGAGCGGACGAGCTAAATCCTATTAGTGCACCGAATACAGTGCACTTGGGGAGGTCCTATTCAACGCAGCAAGTGCTGGTTAGCGCTGCCGGTGCTCGCAAGGGAAGCGTAGAGGGCTGGCCAGCAACCTACTGAAGAAAAGCAAACGCGAAGAGAAAAACTGCAAAATAGTTCTAATCGGTATATGGGATAACCAGGATTCAAACTCCGCACGACACCAATAACAACCTGGGGTAATAACCACCAAGACTGAGCTCACATGCTTGTCCACTATCAACAAAGTATATGAAATTCTCTCGTGGTGCTCCCCGACAACTACTCCACCGGGCGGGAACACCGGCTACTTTACTTGGCTCTCTGAAGCCACTCTCCTCCTCCCGGCTGCACGGAGCCGAGGCCTCGCCACCATAGCCTCCCTCACTGCATGGTCCCTTTGGCGACACCGGAACGCGATCATCTTCTACAAGATTACCCCCTCCTCCTCCTCCCTGATCGCCGCGATCAAAGATGAAGCTCGCTCTTGGGCCACCGCGGGAGCGCGAGGACTCGCTGCGCGTACTTTTGTAACCTGAACTTGTAATCTTTGGGGCTGAGCAACCCCCTGCCCTATGCTCTCACTGGGATCATGGGCTCGCCATTAGTGTGCACGAGGCTATAATTCCCAATCATGTACTTTGTTCTCTCCTTCTATCAATGCAATGATACGCTAGCTTAGCGTATTCGAGAAAAAAAATATTTGAAAAAATAAAAAAATGAATTTTGAAAAAGTTCAAAACATGAAAAGGTTTGCAAAAAATGAAAAAATATTCATGCATTTTGAAAAAAGTTCATGATTTTTTCAAAAGTTCATTGGTTTTAAAAAAAACAGCAAATTTGAGAAAAGTTCATGAATTAATTTTATCAATTTTGAAAAGAGTTCATCAAATTTTGAAAATGTTCATGAATTTGAAAAACAGTCCATTGATTTTGAAAAATAGTTCACAAATTTGAAGACAATTCATCGATTTTGAGTAGAATGTTCACTATTTTGAAAAAAGTTCATCCATTTTAAAAATATATTTTTAATTTTTTTATCTATTTGGAAAAAGGAGAAAACAAAGTTCATTGAAAAAGAATACAACGAAGAAAATAGCAGAAGAAATAGTAAAAGAAGAAAAACCAAACAAAACCGATCCAGAAAAAAACAGTGCGTAAAAAGGAAAAAAGGCTGGTAAGCTTCTTGAAGCTTCCCAAAAGTAGTAATACAACTCCCTCATATACCTTTTAATGGGCCGGCCCATGTAGATTCAATGTGTGGAGGAAGGGGGTGCGAGCGTTAGCTCCGGTGCGTGTAAAATGGCGGAACGGTCGCCATATAGGAAATGTTGTACACTTGGTACAACGTGCACACACCCATCGAGCAGCTTTAGGTTGTAGGCCAGCTTATGCAGGAGAGTATTGTTGAACCCCCCATCTAGTTTACATTTTTTTTCTTTTTCTTTCTTTTTTTCATTTTTTAATATTTATGAAATTTTTAAATCCATGTATACCTTTTAAAATTCATGAAATTTTTTAAATTCACACTCATTCTTTAAAGTTATGATTGTTTTCAAAAATTCATGAATATTTTATAAATTCATTAGAAAAACAAAACACCTTATTTTTAAATATTTTTACGAATTCATTAACATTTTTAAATATGTGAAAAAACAAATACTTGAATTTATTTTTAATTCTGTTAACATTTTTTGTTTCACCGTTTTTAATTAACAAAAAACGAGACGAGATCACCAGCAGCAAAAGGCGATCGAAAAAATCAAGCAAACCATAGCAAGTTATTTTGGGTCGGCCCATGTTGCTCGACCTGTGCGCTGTAGTGACATTAAGGTCAAATAGGCCTATAGTGACCTGTCCCAACATATTCCAAACTTGGTGAAACAAATTTCATGGAACAGAAAACCAACACGGAAGAGCCATGCTCAAATAGATGTTAAACTCAGATGTAAATTAACTAAGAAACTCAGGAATAAATTAATGAAGTTATCACATATAGGATTCCGACCAATATACAAAAGCAGACTTGAATTTCATAGGTTAATGCAGACTTACCCTTGAAGGTCTATAGATGTCAACTCCTTTTCGAGCCCTCCAACCTTTCTGAACAAACCTCCAAGTCTCAAAAATATGAACATCGTACAAGGCAGACAATGTGCACAAGAACCAATGTTCTTTCTGGTCATAGACTAAAATATGTGCATATGAACAGTTGCAGAAAATATATAGAAAATAAGCATATGGGATATCAGTCGTTTGTTACCGAGAAAAATCAGTAGGAATATTTGTGTTGGTGTCGTTGCTGAAGACTTTGCAAATCTCTAACATGAGGCACTCAAGACCATAAGAGGAACGAATGACCTCAAGATGGGGAAAACACAAAACCTATGTGATACCTTATTCATAGTTGAGATATTTCACCATTTCTCTCACTCGGGTGGGTAGCATGCGGTGATGAAAATATATCCAATCGACGCATCAAACCAGACGTAGAACACCTAAACACATTCATCACATGGACGGACATTACTATAAACATAGAGAGAGAGATAAACCCAATGAATCTCTGCGTGCTTAGATGGAAAACCTTATCCTCGTACTTCTTGTGTGGGACAGGGACACCCCATTTCAAATCCCTGGTGATTTTTTTTTTGTTGAAAATGAGGATTGCCCCGATCACTGCATCGCGTGATGCACACAATCATCTTTATTGCATTATTTAACAAGGCCGTACAAAATAAATACATAGATCAATGCATTGCGAAAGCTCTCACCCTACCTACAAGATTGATGATGTGCCCTGACCTCGTGCCCACGCACACCAAAAATTCTGGTGGCCTCACCAAGCCGGCCGCCGGCTAGTCGGGAGCACCAACCAGTCTAGCACACCCTCAGCATGCGCGACATGCGCACACTGTAGAATCCGTCGCCGCCTTGTTTCGCAGTCCCATCTTCAGGACAATCAATGCACTGAACTTGTCAGAACCTTCTGTCATCGTCGACGCCGCTACGACGATGGACAACGTCAGCCTCCAGCACGCACCCATCAAATGGTATCCAATGCCGAGACCTATGTATCCATGGAAGGGAAATAACATCACTACCATTAGCTGTATGACGTTGGTGAAATCTGTGTTTTCCTCTCATGTGATCTACTACATCACGCCAGACATTCTCCCCCAGAGCACCACATGCCTTCTAGCAACCACTCTAAATGCTTACCATGATGTGTTTCTCCCGCCTCTCTAGCAAGCCCCACAAGACCTTTAGAAGATATATATTCACATTTATCTCTATTTTTACATAATAATCGCATGCAAGAGAAGAGGTATGTAATCGTCATGAATTGCATTAGAAGATACCCTCATTTGTATCCGAGAATCAATTAGAAAATAATTTCGGCCAATAGATACTTAAACTGGAGGCGACTCATCAAGAACATCAATTCCCACTAAGCGATGTTGAAACTGGAGTTGATTCATTAACAAAAAGAGTATCTAGAGCCTGATTATATATTGACCATAAATATACAATTCAATGTCTCATTTTGTCCGTCTACCCCTCGACTCCGCCAGGCTCCTCCATCTGCTGGCTCGCCTAACCACTTTTGTCATTGCCTCCACTGGCTATGACCAGAGCAAGATTTTTAATATCCCAACATTTTGACACACGACTAAGGAAATTGGATGAAGTAAAAAAAGACCTTTCAATGTCTTCAATAGATGGAGTCAACGATACAACAAAGGGGCGGCAATTTACCGATAAAATCATGAAGGACATAATAACACGTTGTAAAAAACCATTTCCTCTTGTCATTTGCGCAAGTATATCGCCATGGTAAGTAAGTGTAGATGAGAAGCACAAGGTCTCTAAACCTGTAGTCAGGGACAAATCTGCCAGCAAACAACAATTTTATGAAAAGAATGTGAATATGAAACTGCAACAGTTGCACTGAATATTGTAATTTTTGAATTATGATATTGTACAGGCCACGGGTTATCTAGCTTCCTATTAGTATAACATCTAATATGTCAACTACAAAAGCGCCTAGCTGAGAATTGGCACACCCTCATTGAAGCATCTCTTTGCACTCTAACTAGTAGTTGGGGCGCCACCCGGTGGCGCCGCCTAAGAGGAAGTTGAGGCGGTGCCGGGTTGGAAAGGCGCCCCATCCACTTTCTTGTTTGTATCAGGGGTATTATTCCATCATGCTCAAAGTACATACATATTTGCAAGTATCTAAAACTTTAAGATAGAGATGTGCAAAAGCAATACACGTAAAGAATGTATTCTTACAAGCAAAGATATCTGTTTGCGTGCCTCAACTTGTTCCTTGTGGTTTTTTTTTTTCATATTGATTGTGTGTATTGTAGTTTTATCGAGGCCAGAGGTATATTTGTTGTGTCTAAATCCAGAAATCACCAGTCAATAAAAGAGCGTTAATTTCTGAATCAAAGCACTCATGTTAACCATCAGAGCATTTCTCGATCTCTGAATCATAAGAGCATTTCTCGATCTCTGAATCAGAAGATTTTTCTGCTGCTAGAAACTCAAGTTCTGTATGACCTTGATCATTTCTCACCTTGCATTATACAGCTTTTGTAAAATTTGATTGTTGCATCGGGTTGTAATACTTACCGACTTTGCAAATTTTGATTGTCGATTTTGCTGGCGTTTCCTTGGGTAATTTTCATCTGTTTCTATTTTACACACAGAAATGCAAGGTACTCTGTATAAACTTACTTCATTACTTGTCATATCGAACTGTTTTTGGCCTGTTGCCCGTCACTGATTCAGTGGAAAAAAATGGTTTGTAATGTTCAATATCATCCAATGAACTTGTAATGTTCGGATATCATCTAAAGGAATCTTGCTGCACCAGTGCACCATTGCTACACAATTTCAATCCAGGTTCTTCTATTTCTATAGAAACCTGTCCGCAGACCGCAGACCGCAGCCCATCAAGTGGAAGCAGAGAGCACGCTCTTGACAAACTCCCGGGGCGGCAGCCATTGGCATTGTCAGCCCGCCACCTTCGGCCATGTCAATGGTGTCGCCTTCACCAACATCCCACTCAAAGCACTGCACGGGTGCTGCCACAGACAAGCTGACAAGGCGCATCGCCAGCCCTTCCCCGGGGCATCGCCTCCGACCAAGCCCGAACGGCAGCATGGGCGTGGTGACCGTGTCTCTTTCCAAGAACCGCTCCGGCCGGAACTCCTCTGGCGCATCCCAGATATTGACATCCCGGTGGATCGCCCATCCATTCACGAGAATCATCGTGCCGCGCTGGACATGAAAGCCACCCACCGTGCAGTCCTACATGGCCTCGTGCGCTGGGATGATTGGGCCGACGGGCACAGCCGAAGGGTCTCCTTGACAACGCATTGCAGGTAAGGTAGGTTGGTGATGTCCGACTCCTCAACCAGTCGGCCCATGCCGACGTTGGCGTCTATCTCAGCCCTCACCTTCCGCATCACCTCTGGGTGCTTCACAAGCAGCGCCCAGTGGCGGAGCCAGCTATCTGGCAAGGCCTGGCAGCCGCCACACCTAAATTTCAACCAAAGGGACTAGTACACCTACGTGCTGGACATGAACCTGGTACTACAAGTACGTAGCTGGTGGGGATGATGTAAAACTCCGCCGAACAGAGCACGAGTACACGCAGGATAATAGAATATGGTACTTAAATTTGGATTTTAGTTGTATTTGCGAAACACAAAGTATTTATATATCTAATATTCTAGGCAGTTTTTGGTCAGTTGCATTTTACATGCTTTTCTTCTTCATAAGCTCGGCCACACCTGAAAATTATTTCTGCATTCGCCACTGGCAGCGCCATCGCCCACTCCGTGGTCAGCGCCGATGTGTCGGTGCCGGCAGTGAGCAGTACCTGAATGTCAGCATAGGCATAGCAACCATGTTGTCACAGACTCACACTCTCACTCTCACAGATCGCCAAAATGGCACACATCGTGGTGCTGGTGTCAGGCAGGCAGTTTTGCAAAATATGCTAGTACTCACCAAGACGATGCCTTTGACGACGGTGTCAGTGTAATACCCGGGATCGGTTTCTTGGTGCTCCAAGAGCACGGCGATTGCGCCCTTCTTCTCCACGTCTAGGCCACCGGCATTTGCGCGTTCATCGATGACCATCGATGAGGGCACCGACGAACGCGTCATGCCTTGTCTGAAGACTTACAAGCGCCGCCTGTGGAGACGGTCGACCCAGCGAAGCGCCGGGAAGAAGTCCCCGATGCTGGGCGCGCCGCTCACTGCAAACGTCTCCTCAACGATCTCTTGGATCCTACGCACGCCGTCGGCAAGCCATCACGTTAAGCACCAGCTCGAAGAGCCTGGGCCGGAGGGTAACAATCCCACCCCCGGTGCATGCGCTGGCGTCGTGGAGCAGGTTCTGGACGAGGGACGCGACCCCGGCGCGGCGGTCACCGGCGAGCGCGGCGAGGCGGGAGGTCGAGAAGAGCTAGACGGCGAGAAACCGGCGCAGGCCGCGCCAGTGGCCCCCGTGGGAGGCCCACACGACGGTGGTCCGCCCGTAAATGACCCCTAGGTGCTCCGCAGGGAGCATCCGCAGCCGGCCCGCCAGCGCGGCGTCGTGCGCCGTGAAGCCTCCTCGGCCGCCGCGTATGTGGACACGACCAGCGCCCGCCGCGCGCCCAGACGCAGCGACAGGAGCGGCGGTACCCCGGCGAGCGCGGACAGCGAGCTATGCAGCGGCTTCTTGAGCAGGTGCAGCCGTGCAGGTGCCCGAGCAGATGGAGCGCCGGCGGGCTCGGTGCGCTGCTGGTCCCGTACCCTGCCGTCGCCTCGGCCGAACAAAGACGGCGACGACAACGGAGACGAGGAGGAGAGGGGCCGAGCGAGACGCGGCATCGACCGGCGCATCACGAACCTTGGCGGCCGCGGCGGCCCCCGCGCCCATGTCGACGTCCTCGTCGTCGACGGGAATCTCCTGGCCGTGCACCTCCTCCATGGCCGCCGCGTGCTGAGCTCGAATCTTCTCGCCTCGGCCAACCTAATTCCCGGCCTGATCAGGCGCTTCTCCATGGGCTCGCCTTCTACCTCTCCCTCCTCTGATCCTCTCTTCATCTCACCCTCCCCTCCCCTTCTCTCTGCTGCGGACGACGCCGCGGACGGCCATCTCCGTGGCCAACCCGCTCCTGCCGCTCTGCCTCCTCCTCGGCGCCATCGACTTAACCCTAGCTGGGAGTGGGAGGACGAGAAGAAAGAGGATGCAGCAGGAAGAGAGAGGGATGGCCGCGTGAGGAAGAGGAGAAGGTGGGCGCAGGGGACGGCGGCATCTGAGGAGCTCTCTCTTTCTTTCCCGGCCAATCCCTTTCTCTGTTAATTCCTCTTTCCCCTCCCGAAGCGAGCATTTTGTCGCATCGTTAATCCTACGTGGACAGCACGAGGGCACGCCCATGATGCACACCGTATAGACACAAGCGCTCATATGCACGCGCATACGCTCACCCCTATAAACGCACACACGTACACCCTATCCCACTGAAAGCGCATCGCCGGAAATCCTGAAATAAATTCAGAAATAATGCGAGCATCAGGATTTGAACCCTGATGGGTTGAGGATACCACTGTCCACCTAACCAACTCAACCACAGGTTGATTCACATTGTTTTGGATAACTAACCTAACATGGACCTTCTCAGTTAAATAATGGTGCATCTAATTGGATACCAAACTGCAGTAAAAATGCAAATTCAGTTACTACATAGAAAATGTTAGGATAATCCTAGGCCAAAATGTTTTCAGTTGAAAAACATGAATGCTGTTGAACCAACAATGTTTACTGTGACCAATCTGATTCGCTTATACCAAAAAAAAATATGTATTCTATAGCAGAACAAAATTACATTACTACTAACCAGAATGCCTGTAGAGGAAACAGATCAGAAAATGCAAATTATGTATTGATCATTGCCATAGCTGCAAGTGGATGAAATGTAAATATTGTACAACTCAAAAGGATGCACCTCCACACAGTATCTACCCTGAATGATGGATAATTTCACAAAAGGAGTCTGGCGCTATACTAGCATAAAGCAGCATGCTATGAAAAATTAGATGTCAACGCATTATGCATGAATTACGTTGAGAACTGGAAGAAGCGAATTGCAGGAGCTACATGGTGTCCCTCTGGTCACTGTCCTCCCGGTTGAATTATTCACTGTCTCATCCAAATCCTAGACCGCAGTATCTACAAAAAAAAATGCCAGTCTTGTTTTTTTGAATAGTGTTTATATAAATAGAGCAAGTAGTCACGCGTAATGTAACTTGTGCTTAGTGCGCGGGGCAACATGTACTCAGGGCCGTCTCCAGAAATTTGGGGGCCCAATGCAAAAAGCAAAATGGGGCCCTAATTTTCTTTAAAAAGCTTATAGTATAACTCAAGCATAATCTCATTTGATTATATAACCTAAATGTATGTTATTTCTTACAATATTTAGGAGTATACCAAATACCGATGCAAAAGACAAATGGTATAAGTAAAACAATAAGCTAACCTCGTGTTATCAAAATGTGGCATCCTTCTTGTATTCTTTCGTCTTGTGTTCTTTGAAATGACTTCTTTAATTATATCTTCTTAATTAATCTTCTTCAAGGCATCATTTTCAAGTGCTATTGTCGCCAATCCATTGAATCTTTCATGTGTCATAGTAGAACGCACATAGAATACCAAGAATGCATGAGTGTTTCTATTTATGGACCGAAACAAAAATAATATCAATGCATTGGAACTCCATGCCTTATAGGCTTGCAAAGAATTCAAGATAGTACCCCGCAAAAATAAAAGGAATTCAAGATAGTAGTAGAACAGAAGAAGATAAAACCTTGAATTATAGGCTTGTTTCTTCCTTCTCGAATACTAAATTATAGGCTTGTCAAGAACTCAGAGATAGATGAATTAATGGGGTAGCCGATCGCTGGCCGCAGGGCACCGATTACTCCTTCAACCTGCTAGCCTTCTCCCTTCTGTTCGTTTGTGGGTGCGAGGCAGCGAGGGTGTTGTCGGGACCGGCGCCTCCAATTCCTGTGCCGTTGTGATGCCGTCATGCTGCGTGCCGTCTGACGGCCCTATGAGGCTGGTCATAGTGGAGAGTAACTTATACTAGTGTCATGCATATGACACTAGTCTAAGTTACGATTTTCATAGTGCAAAATAACATACTAGTAGTGTCATATGTAGCTTCACTGATGACTTGTAGACTCATATTGTCTTGAGAAGCGCTATGTTACAGTAACATATTATGTTACCGCTTTTCATTAACTACATGTCACATAAGCAAAAATTTCTTAAAATGTGCTATGTTACTACCTAAGTTATTCCCACTATGACTAGCCTGACTTAGCTGATCTGACTGCTAAAGTGAGAAAGATCCCAAGTCGCCCAGGATACGTATACACATACGTGCGCTTCCGTTTGTCTTTCGATCGATCGACTTCCGAATGATGGACTAGCGATCAGCGGGAGCTGACCAGCAGCCCCAAGAGGCCCAAACTGTGAGCTTCAGCGATCAGGCAGACGTAGGCCCAAAACTAAAAGGTGCACGTTTCAGATTAGTACATGAATTTGGACCCAAAGTGGGGGCCTCTGACTTTTTGGGGCCCTGTGGCCTGTAGACGGATGTACTTTGCATGTGATACAATGGTGCGGTACGCAAGAAACGAGAAAAAAAAGCTGGAGTAAAAAATCCACAGAAAAGGCAAGTCTTTAGACTCGTTTCTCCGTCCCACAATATAAAAACATTTTTTAAGCTATAACAAAGCTTGAAAAATATTTTCATGTTATGGGACGAAGGGAGTAACATTCAACAGCCTGCGTTCGTCACTTGCCTTTTGGCCGCATGACGTTTCCGGCCTGTATGGTGTTGGAATTTGCTAGTGGGCTTTTGGCCCAAAGCCAAATAAAATTTTGAAATTCTCTTGGCACATTCATGCACACATGTAAGTTGTGTGAGTGAGACTAAAGTTTAGTCCCATCCCGGAAGTTGAGTGAGACTTGCACCTCTTTATAAAATGAGCTGTTCTACCACTTGTATGAGCATAAAAGGAGACCTACACCTCGCTCGTCACGACGCGACGCGACGAGACGAGCGGCACTGCGCTGGGGGATTGAGCCGAGGACAGAGCTATACACGTTATCTATATTTTTGCTGCTCGAGGAAAATTAACGAGTTATTAATTACTCCCTCTGTTCCTTGATATAAGGTGTATAGATTTTTGAGAAAAAGTCTGAAATATTAGGTGTATTGCGTTGCACCACTCGTTTGGATAATGTTTTTAGGGATTTGATTGCATTTCCTTATATTAGGCAAGCTCCTCTATTTTCTCATGTCAATTAGTCAGGTGTAATCCCGCCCAAAACTTAGGAAATTTTCCCTCCACATGCGTTCTTTAATTCCCGTGCCAAAAATTATACACCCTATATCAAGGAAAGGAGGGAGTAATAATTAACAGACGCATTAATTACTGAACCGTTTCTGATTCTTTTGGTCACGACTCAGACATGGGGTTTACCCCCACCCTAGCCGCCGCCGCATCCTATGGTTTCGCACCACCATTCCAGAGCATTGCGCCGCTACGAAAGTCTTCTCCATCTCTCCTTCCGGCGTGCACCATGAGAAGGGAAACAGGCCTTCGGAACCCTGCCTCTCGTGATCCTGTACGGGAGAGGGGCGATCAGGTTTTTGGGGAGCGCAATCACGCGACTACTGGCAGCGACGACTTCGCCAACGACGACTTCTTCCCCGACCTCGGCAACCTCATCCTCAACGACATGGGCGACAACATCAACACCAGCGCTACTGCTCCCGCTGCATCGTATGTGATTCTATCCTTCTTATTCGAGATTGTGGTAGAATTCATGTTTCTAGTATGTGCCCTAGATGTGATCTGTTCATCTACTATGCTAGGTCACATGATTAGTTTAATCTCTGCTACTGCTGTCATGATTTATCTGCTGTTTATTCTGATTAAATCTCGTAGTAATTCGCTCATATATTCAACAATCCGAAAACCTGATTATAGGCAATTTTCTTCGAGTGGTTTTGCTAGGCATCTGAAGCCGCCTACCTATAAGGGGGTGCAATATAAGAGGTGGCGCACGAGAGCAGTTTACTAGTTCCAGACCATGTACTGCTATGATGCCACCAAGGGCAAGCCCGAGGGCGATCTTAATTAATCCTGCACAGCAGGAAGTTTTTGAGAAGATCGATACCCTTTTTAAAGGCGCCCTTTTGAGTGTTCTTAATGATTCCATTGTGGATTCGTATATGTCGTTTAACAATGATAAGGACATGTGAGTTGCGCCCGAGGCCAAGTTTGGGGCCTCGGACGCTGACATCGAGTTGTATGTCATGGAGCAATTCTATGACTACAAGATGACTAATGAGCGCTCTGTTGTCCAGCAGGCTCATGAGATACAGTCGCTCGCAAAGGAACTTGAGTACTTCAAGTGTGTGTTGCTGGACAAATTTGTTGCCGGAGGCATCATTGCCAAGCTTCCACCTTCATGGAACAATTTTGCTACTTCCCTGAAACACAAGAGACATGAGTTTTCCGTTGCGGATCTCATTGGTACTCTTGATGTTGAAGAGAAGGCGAGAGCAAAGGACACACGTGCTCGAGTTGTCGAGGGAGCTTCTAATGCCCACATGGTACATAAGAACAACTTCCAGCCCAACAAGTTCAAAAACAACAAGAATAAAACTCAGGGCAAAGGCAAGTTTGATACAAAGAACAAGCCGTCACTTTCTACCAACTTCCAAAAGAATTCTCATAACAAGGGGAAGGGACTTTGCCGTGGCTGCGGTGATCCTAATCACTGGGCTCTGAAGTGTCCTAACCGCTTTGAGGGGCGCGAACATGAGAAGAGTGGCAAGTCCGCTAATGTTGTCATCGGTGATACTGATATGAAGGAATCTGGGTACGGTATTCTTCCTATCATCCTTTCAGTATTTCAATCTCCTGATTGGCTAATTGACACTGGTGCCAATGTACATGTTTGAGCTGACGCCTCCATGTTTTCTTGTTACCAGGTCACAGGGACTTCTCCCATACTGACGGGGAATGGGTCACATGCCATCGTTCGAGGTGTCGGTATGGCCGATCTAAAGTTTACTTCGGGGAAGACCGTGCATCTGAAGAACGTTCCATGTGCCGTCCATCAATAAAAATCTCGTTAGCGGTTCCTGTATATGTCGAGATGGTTTTAAGTTAGTTTCGAGTCCAATAAAGTTGTAATTTCTAAGTATGGATAATTCGTTGGAAAAGGCTATGAGAGCGGAGGCTTGTTCCGCCTGTCTTTGTCAGATATTTGCACTAAAGTTATTAATAGTGTTTGCCACAATAATGAATCTGATATTTGGCATTCACGATTGTCATATTAACTTTAGTTGTATGACGCGGCTAGCCATATGAATTTAATTCCGAAAATCTCTACTGTCAAAGGCTCCAAGTGCCAAGTATGTGTGCAAGCTAAGCAACCTCGCAAGTCCCATAAGACTGCAGAGGCAAGAGACTTGGCGCCACTAGAACTTATACATTCTGATCTCTGTGAGATGAATGGCGTGTTGACAAAAGGTGGAAAGAGATATTTCATGACATTGATTGATGCCTCCACTAGATATTGTTATGTGTATCTTCTAAAATCAAAAGATGAGGCTTTAACTTTCTTTAAAAACTATAAAGCTGAGACAGAGAACCAACTTGATAGAAAAATTAAATGGCTTAGGTCTGATCATGGTGGAGAGTATTTTTTCAATGAATTTGATTTATTTTGTGCGGAACATGGTATAATCCATGAGAGGACGCCTCTGTAGGGGGACGTAGCAGAATTTTAAAATTTTCTACGCATCACCAAGATCAATCTATGGAGTCATCTAGCAACGAGGGAGAGGGGAGTGCATCTACATACCTTTGTAGATCGCGAGCGGAAGCGTTCAAGAGAACGGGGTTGATGGAGTCGTACTCGTCGTGATCCAAATCACCGATGACCTAGTGCCGAACGGACGGCACCTCCGCGTTCAACACACGTACGGTTGGGAAGACGTCTCCTCCAACTTGATCCAGCAAGGGGGAAGGAGAGGTTGATGGAGATCCAGCAGCACGACGGCGTGGTGGTGGAAGCAACGGTGATCTCGGCAGGGCTTCGCCAAGCTCAAGGAGAGGGAGAAGTGTCACGGGAGGGAGAGGGAGGCGCCAGGGGCTAGGGTGCGGCTGCCCTCCCTCACCCCCACTATATATAGGACCCCTAGGGGGGGCGCCAGCCCTACGAGATGCAATCTCCAAGGGGGGCGGCGGCCAAGGGGGTGGAGTGCCCCCCAAGCCAAGTGGGGCGCCCCCACCCCTAGGGTTTCCAACCCTAGGCGCAGGGGGAGGCCCAAGGGGGGGCGCACCAGCCCACTAGGGGCTGGTTCCCCTCCCACTTCAGCGCATGGGGCCCTCCGGGATAGGTGGCCCCACCTGATGGACCCCGAGACCCTTCCGGTGGTCCCAGTACAATACCGATTACCCTCGAAACTTTCCCGATGGCCGAAACTTGACTTCCTATATATAAATCTTCACCTCCGGACCATTCTGGAACTCCTCGTGATGTCCGAGATCTCATCCGGGACTCTGAACAACTTTCAGGTTACCGTATACTAATATCTCAACAACCCTAGCGTCACCGAACCTTAAGTGTGTAGACCCTATGGGTTCGGGAGACATGCAGACATGACCGAGACGACTCTCCGGTCAATAACCAACAGCGGGATCTAGATACCCATGTTGGCTCCCACATGCTCCTCGATGATCTCATCGGGTGAACCACGATGTCGAGGATTCAATCAATCCCATATACAATTCCCTTTGTCAATCGGTACGTTACTTGCCCGAGACTCGATTGTCGGTATCCCAATACCTCGTTCAATCTCGTTGCCGGCAAGTCACTTTACTCGTACCGTAATGCATGATCCCGTGATCAACCACTTGGTCACATTGAGCTCATTATGATGATGCATTACCGAGTGGGCCCAGAGATACCTCTCCGTCATACGGAGTGACAAATCCCAGTCTTGATTCGTGCCAACCCAACAGACACTTTCGGAGATACCCGTAGTGTACCTTTATAGTCACCCAGTTACGTTGTGACGTTTGGTACACCCAGAGCACTCCTACGATATCCGGGAGTTGCACAATCTCATGGTCTAAGGAAATGATACTTGACATTCAGAAAAGCTATAGCAAACGAACTACACGATCTTTGAGCTATGCTTAGGATTGGGTCTTGTCCATCACATCATTCTCCTAATGATGTGATCCCGTTACCAATGACATCCAATGCCCATAGTCAGGAAACCATGACTATCTTTTGATCAACGAGCTAGCCAACTAGAGGCTCACTAGGGACGTGTTGTGGTCTATGTATTCACACATGTATTACGATTTCCAGATAACACAATTATAGCATGAATAATAGACAATTATCATGAACAAGGAAATATAATAATAACCATTTTATTATTGCGTCTAGGGCATATTTCCAACAGCCTCCCTACTCACCTCAGTCAAATGGGGTAGCCGAAAGAAATAACCGAACTCTAATTGATATGGTTAACACCATGTTGGACACATCGGGTCTCTCCAAGGAATGGTGGGGGGAGGCACTAATGGATGCGTTTCATGTCCTAAACCGAGTTCCCACAAAGCATAAGACCATGACTCCATTTGAGGAATGGAAAAGGAAAAGGTTGAAACTCTCTTACCTACGTACTTGGGGTTGTTTGGCGAAAGTCAATATACCAATTCCCAAGAAGCGCAAGCTTGGACCAAAAACCGTGGATTGTGTTCTTCTAGGCTATGCTTTTCATAACATTGGTTATAGATTTTTGATAATAAAATCTGAGGTATCCGACATGCATGTTGGTACGATTATGGAGTCGAATGATGCAACTTTCTTTGTGGACATATTTCCAATGAAGGATATGTCGAGTTCATCAAATCAGGAGATACCTACTCCATCTAGTGAGGAATTCGATGTAATTCCTGAACCCACCATTGCGATGGAACACATTGAGAATCCTGTTGAGGGTGACAATGGAACTCCTGTGAGGAGTAAGAGACAGAGGACTGCAAAGTACTTTGGTGATGATTTTATTGTGTACTTCGTGGATGACACACCCATGACTATTTCAGAAGCCTATGCATCTCCTGATGCTGACTACTGGAAGGAAGTTGTTTGTAGCAAGATGGGATTCCATCTTAGCTGACGGAACGTGGGAGATCACTGACCGTCCTTATGGGTGCAAACCTGTAGGATGTAAGTGGGTGTTCAAGAAGAAGCTTAGACCTAATGGTACGCTTGAAAAGTACAAGGCATGGCTTGTGGCTAATGGTTATACCCAGAAAGAAGGTGAAGACTTCTTTGATACTTACTCACCCGTGGCTAGACTAACCACAATTCGGGTGCTACTATCACTAGCTGCCTCACATGGTCTTCTCGTTCATCAAATGGACGTTAAGATGGATTTCCTCAATGGAGAGTTGAAGGAGGAAATTTACATGGATCAGCCAGATGGTTTGGTAGTATCTGGTCAGGAAGGAAAGGTGTGCAAGTTATTAAAGTCTTTATATGGCCTTAAACAAGCTCCTAAGGAGTGGCATGAGAAGTTCAAAAGAACATTAACTACTGTCGGCTTTGTAGTAAATGATGGTGACAAGTGTGTGTACTATCGCCATGGTGGGGGTGAAGGAGTTATTCTTTGTCTGTATATCGACGACATACTGATCTTTGGAACCAAAATTGATCTAATCAAGGAGGTTAAGGATTTCTTATCTCGCTGTTTTGAGATGAAGGATCTAGGTCACACTACTTCAGTCTCACTATGTGGAAAAGATCTTGAGTCGTTTTGGGTATAGCAACTGCACGCCTTCTCCAACTCCATATGATGCTAGTGTGTTGCTTCGAAAGAATCGATGGATTGCTAGAGATCAACTGAGGTATTCTTAGATTATTAGCTCGCTTATTTATTTGGCGAGTGCCATGAGGCCTGACATCTCTTTTGCTGTGAGCAAGCTGAGTCGGTTTGTGTCAAAACCGGGAGATGATCATTGATACGTCCATTTTGCATCATGCTTTTATATCGATATTTATTATATTATGGGCTATTATTACACATTATGTCACAATACTTATGTCTATTCTCTCTTATTTTACAAGGTTTACATAACGAGGGAGAATGTCGGCAGCTGGGATTCAGGGCTTGAAAAGGAGCAAATATTAGAGACCTATTCTGCACAGCTCCAGAAGTCCTGAAACTTCACGGAAGCTATTTCCAGAATATATTAAAAATACTGAGCGCAAGAAGTTCTAGAGGGGGGCCACACCCTGGCCACGAGGGTGGGGGCGCGCCCCTGCCTCGTGGGCCCCCTGGTGGCCCTCCGATTCCCATCTTCTACTATATGGAGTCTTTCGTTGAGAAAAAAATCATAAGCAAGCTTTCGGGACAAGACTCCGCCGCCACTAGGCGAAACCTTGGCGGAACCAATCTAGGGCTCTGGCAGAGCTATTCTGCCGAGGAAACTTCCCTCCGGGAGGGGGAAATCATTAACATCGTCATCACCAACGATCCTCTCATCTGGAGGGGGTCAATCTCCATCCACATCTTCACCAGCACCATCTCATCCCAAACCCTAGTTCATCTCTTGTATCCAAACCTCAGATTGGTACCTGTGGGTTGCTAGTAGTGTTGATTACTCCTTATAGTTGATGCTAGTTGGTTTACTTGGTGGAAGATCATATATTCAGATCCATTATGCATATTAATACCCCTCTGATTATGAACATGAATATGCTTTGTGGGTAGTTATGTTTGTTCCTGAGGATATGGGAGAAGTCTTGCTATTAGTAGTCATGTGAATTTGGTATTCGTTCAATATTTTGATGAGATGTATGTTGTCATCCCTCTAGTGGTTCATGTGAACGTCGACTACATGACACTTCACCATTGTTTGGGCCTAGAGGGAGGCATTGGGAAGTAATAAGTAGATGATGGGTTGCTAGAGTGACAGAAGCTTAAACCCTAGTTTATGCGTTGCTTCGTAAGGGGCTGATTTGGATCCATATGTTTGATGCTATGGTTAGGTTTACCTTAATACTTCTGTTGTAGTTGCGGATGCTTGCAATAGGGGTTAATCATAAGTGGGATACTTGTCCAAGTAAGGATAGTACCCAAGCACAGGTCCACCCACATATCAGATTATCAAAGTATCGAACGCGAATCATATGAACGTGATGAAAACTAGCTTGACGATAATTCCCAGGTGTCCTCGGGAGCGCTTTCCTTCATATAAGAGTTTGTTCAGGCTTGTCCTTTGCTAAAAAAAGGATTGGGCCATCTTGCTGCACCTTATTTACTTTTATTACTTGCTACTCGTTACCAATTACCTTATCACAAAACTATCAGTTACCGATGATTTCAGTGCTTGCAGAGAATACCTTGCTAAAAACCGCTTATCATTTCCTTCTGCTCCTCGTTTGGTTCGACACTCTTACTTATCGAAAGGACTAAGATAGATCCCCTATACTTGTGGGTCATCAAGACTCTTTTCTGGCGCCGTTGCCGGGGAGTGAAGCGCCTTTGGTAGGTGGAATTTGGTAAGGAAAAATTTATATAGTGTGCTGAAATTTACTGTCACTTGTTACTATGGAAAGTAATCCTTTGAGGGGTTTGTTCGGGGTATCTTCAGCTCGTCCGGAACCACAATTAGTTATTCCTCAACCTACTGAACCTACTGAAAATGAAAATGTTTACTTCGAAATTCCTTCGGGTATGATAGAGAAACTGCTAGCTAATCATTTTGCAGGAGATGGAACATTGCATCCCGACTTATACTTAATCTATGTGGATGAAGTTTCTGGATTATTTAAGCTTGCAGGTATGCCCGATGATGTTATCAAGAAGAAGGCCTTCCCTTTATCTTTGAAGGGAGATGCATTGACATGGTATAGGCTATGCGATGATATGGGATCATGGGACTACAAACGGTTGAAATTGGAATTCCATCAGAAGTTTTATCCTATGCATCTTGTTCATCGTGATCGTAATTATATATATAATTTTTGGCCTCGCGAAGGAGAAAGCATCGCTCAAGATTAGGGGAGGCTTGAGTCATTGTTATATTCATGCCCCAATCATGAGCTCTCAAGAGAAATGATTATTCAAAAATTTTATGCTCGGCTTTTTGAAAACAATCTCTCCATGCTCGATACTTCTTGTACTGGTTCCTTTATGATGAAGACTATTGAATACAAATGGAATGTATTGGAGAGAATTAAACACAACTCTGAAGATTGGGATCTCGACGAAGGTAAAGAGTCAGGTATAACACCTAAGTTTGATTGTGTTAAATCTTTTATGGATACTGATGTTTTCCGTAAATTTAGCACTAAATATGGACTTGACTCTGAGATAGTAGCTTCTTTCTGTGAATCCTTTTCTACTCATGTTGATCTCCCTAAGGAGAAGTGGTTTAAATATAATCCTCCCATTGAAGTAAAAGTAGTTGCACCTATTAAAGTTGAAGAAAAGACTATCACTTATAATGATCCTATTGTTCCTACTGCTTATGTTGAGAAACCACCTTTCCCTGTTAGAATAAAGAATCATGCTAACGCTTCAACTGTGGTCAACAAAAGTAATATTAAGACACCTAAACCCCCTGAGCAAGTTAAAGTTGAACCTAATGTTGCTATGGTTAAAGATCTCTTGGCCGATAATATTGATGGGCATGTTATTTACTTCTGTGATGAGACTACTAGAATTGCTAAACCTGATGCTAAAGATAAACATAGACCTGTGGTAGGCATGCCTGTTATTTCTGTTAAAATAGGAGATCATTGTTATCATGGCTTGTGTGATATGGGTGCTAGTGCCAGTGCAATACCTATTTCCTTATACAAAGAAATTATGCATGATATTGCACCAGCTGAGATAGAAGGTATTGATGTTACCATTAAGCTTGCTAATAGAGATACTATTTCACCAATTAGGATTGTTAGAGACGTTGAAGTCTTGTGTGGGAACGCTAAATACCCTGCTGATTTTCTTGTTCTTGGTTCCCCTCAAGATAGCTTTTGTCCCATTATATTTGGTAGACCCTTCTTGAATACTGTTAATGCTAAGATAGACTGCAATAAGGATATTGTTTCTGTTGGTTTAGGGGATATGTCTCATGAGTTTAATTTTGCTAAATTTCGTAGACAACCCCATGATAAAGAATTGCCAAGTAAAGATGAAATTATTGGTCTTGCTTCTATTGCCGTGCCTCCTACTGATCCATTAGAACAATATTTGCTAGACCATGAAAATGATATGTTCATGAATGAAAGAAGGGAAATAGATGAAGTATTCTTTAAACAGGGACCTATTCTTAAACATAATTTGCCTGTTGAAATCCTAGGGGGTCCTGCTCCACCCAAGGGTGATCCCGTGTTTGAGCTTAAACCATTACCTGATACTCTTAAATATGCTTATATTGATGAAAAGAAAATATATCCTGTTATTATTAGTGCTATCCTTCCAGAGAAGGAGGAAGAGAGATTCTTGAAAACTCTGAAGAAGCACCGTGCTGCTATTGGATATACTCTTGATGATCTTAAGGGCATTAGTCCCACTCTATGTCAACACAAAATAAATTTGGAGGAAGACGCCAAACCAGTTATTGATCATCAACGACGGCTGATGTCTACTACACAACCTTCTTCTTGTAGACGTTGTTGGGCCTCCAAGTGCAGAGGTTTGTAGGACAGTAGCAAATTTCTCTCAAGTGGATGACCTAAGGTTTACCAATCCGTAGGAGGCGTAGGATGAAGATGGTCTCTCTCAAGAAACCCTGCAACAAAATAACAAAGAGTCTCTTGTGTCCCCAACACACCCAATACAAAAGTAAATTGTATAGGTGCACTAGTTCAGCGAAGAGATGGTGATACAAGTGGTATATGGATGGTAGATAAAGGTTTTTGTAATCTGAAAATATAAAAACAGCAAGGTAATTAATGATAAAAGTGAGCACAAATGGTATTGCAATGCGTTGAAACAAGGCCTTGGGTTCATACTTTCACTAGTGCAAGTTCTCTCAACAATAATAACATAATTGGATCATATAACTATCCCCCAACATGCAATAAAGAGTCACTCCAAAGTCACTAATAGAGGAGAATAAACGAAGAAATTATGGTAGGGTACGAAACCACCTCAAAGTTACCCTTTCTGATCGATCTATTCAAGAATCTGTAGTAAAATAACACTAAGCTATTCTTTCCATTCAATCTATCCTAGAGTTCGTACTAGAATAACACCTTAAGACACAAATCAACCAACGCCCTAATGTCACCTAGATACTCCAATGTCACCTCAAGTATCCGTGGGTATGATTATACGATATGCATCACACAATCTTAGATTCATCTATTCAAACCAACACAAAGTACTTCAAAGAGTGCCCCAAAGATTCTACCAGAGAGTCAAGACGAAAACGTGTGCCAACCCCTATGCATAGGTTCATGGGCAGAACCTGCAAGTTGATCACCAAAACATACGTCAAGTGGATCACGTGATATCCCATTGTCACCACAGATAAGCACGACAAGACATACATCAAGTGTTCTCAAATCCTTAAAGACTCAATCCGATAAGATAACTTCAAAGGGAAAACTCAATCCATTACAAGAGAGTAGAGGGGGAGAAACATCATAAGATCCAACTATAATAGCAAAGCTCGCGATACATCAAGATCATACCATCTCAAGAACACGAGAGAGAGAGAGAGAGAGAGAGAGAGAGAGAGAGAGAGATCAAACACATAGCTACTGGTACATACCCTCAGCCCCGAGGGAGAACTACTCCCTCCTCGTCATGGAGAGCGCCGGGATGATGAAGATGGCCACCGGAGAGGGATTCCCCCTTCGGCAGGGTGCCAGAACGGGTCTAGATTGGTTTTCGGTGGCTACTGTAACACCCACGATGCGGCTATATCTCCCACATGTCAGGGCACGACTTAGAGGCATAACCGCATGGTAGGCATGTCGCAAGAGGGGTAATCTTTACACATCGCATGTACTGAATAAGAAAGGGATAATGAGTCGGCTTACAATCGCCACTTCACACAATACATAAATATATCATACATCATCCAGAATACAATCAAGGTCCGACTACGGAACCCAAATAAAGAAAGACAACCCTAAATGCTAGATCCCCGATCGCCCCAACTGGGATCCTCTACTAATCATCCAAAAAAGAAACATAGTAACGACCCGAATCCTCGTCAAACTCCCACTTGAGTTCGGTCGCGTCCCCTGCACTGGCATCATCGGCACCTGCATCTGTTTGGAAGTATCTGTGAGTCATGGGGACTTAGCAATCTCACACCCGCGAGATCAAGACTATTTAAGCTTAAGGGTAGGAAAGGGTAGTGAGGTGGAGCTGCAGTAAGCACTAGCATATATGGTGGCTAACTTACGCAAAAGAGAGCGAGAAGAGAAGCAACACAACAGACGTGAACTAGAAGTGATCAAGAAGTGATCCTGAAACTACTTACGTTCAAACATAACACAAGAACTGTCGTGGAATTGTCACGACAGATGTCCTAGCGAAAGGACTTAGTCGTAGGGCTATCACTACTAGGAAGCTTAAAGGGGTAATAGGGACAAAGGACACGAGAGGTTTATACTAGTTCGGCCCCTTATGGTGAAGGTAAGACCTAGTCCAGTTGATGTTGTATTGCTAGGTTTCGATGACCAAGGAGCGAATCCGCTAGCTTGGCTATCGATCTGTTGTTTTCTTGTCCTAAGTCGCCGCCGGGTCGTCCCCTTATATACACGGGTTGACGCCTGGCGGCCTACAGAGTCCCGTCCGGTTCATAAAACGTGTCCGGCTCGATGACTTTTTTATATGCCTTTCTTTACAAGTCTTTCTCTACATATGGCGGTTCACAATATTGGGCCTTAAGCCGCCTCTGGGCTTAAGCCTTCTACAAGTCTTAATAAACTATCACCTTGAACGTTTACTAGGCTTCTTCTCGTAACCCGCCATTGGGGTTGACCCGGCCCCTCCTGGGCGGGTCATACCTGGTAGCTATATCCCCAACATTAGGCCCCAGGTTGACTTGAACTTTGTTCTTTGTCAATCTTCAACACTTAGACGAAATCCATCTTCCTCTCTCTGTAAAAACTCTGTAACCCACCATGACGTCATCTTCCGAAAACACGAAATCCTACTATGACGTCATCTTCAACGGATCTTTATCTTTTAATGTCTTTCGAGAATCAAGGCGTCCGTTTAGCTGGATAATCATTATTTTGGTCTTCCTCAATTTTCGCGCCTGCCTGTTCACCTATCCCCTTATAAATAGGCTTGGCCGGTCCTTCCCCTTTCTTCTTCTTCCTTCCATATTCTCACTACCTCTCTGCCTCTCGAGCTCCGCCGTCGCCGCAGTGCCCACCGTCGCCTCTCATAGTCGGCTGCTGCATCACCCTGAGCTCATCCCGAAAACCACAGCGACCCTTTGCAGAAGCTCTGCATTCGTAAGTTCCTATCTTTCTGCGCCCTTAGATCTGTTTAGGGTTACGAGTTCATCGGCGTTCTTCGCCATTCATCACAGACCTCCTTGAAGTTCCTTCTCCGCACCCTCTTTTGATCCAGAAGAAAAGTAGAACTTATGCGGTAGCAATTTTACGCCCATTTTAGATGCTAGTAGATCCCTTTCATTTGTACAGATACCTTCTTAAAGCTGATGAACTCCTCCGCACTCGTCTTTTAGGTCTAAATTTATTTTTCTTTTCTGACCCATTTTGATCCAGAATACTAGTGATAGCTTTGGGAAATCTGTTTGTCTCAACACTTAGCAAATTCTGTTTCTGGTTTCCTTCAAATGTCTTTAGTCATGGCGGCTTATCACGCCGCTCACTTTTACCTTATATGACATTAGCCCTTACTTAAGCCGCCATTACTCATTTGCACTATCATCATTTAACTTTTAATTTCACCATTGAATTGAACCGGCACATTACTTTCTTTTCAGTTTGTCCTTTGATCATCATGCCGTCAAAAGCACCGACTGTCTGCAATTGGGTCCCTTCCACAGTTACTGAAGATACTTTGAAGGAATTTTTCACCATATGATTTTTGCCACAGAAAAATGTTATGTCTTATCGTGCACCTGACCCGGACAAGGAACGGCCTAATCCTAAAGATAGCGAAGTTATTATCTTCACTGACCACATGAATCGGGGTTTTTCACCACTCGGCTCAAAGTTCTTCAGAGACGTTCTTCATTTTTTCAAACTTCACCCTCAAGATCTTGGACCCGATTCCATATCCAACATCTGCAATTTTCAAGTTCTCTATGAAGTGTATCTTCAAGAAGAGCCGACTGTGGAACTCTTCAGAGAGTATTTTTATTTGAACCACCAGAATGAGTGTACCAACGGCCCTAGCTTGGAACTCGGCGGAATCTCAATTCAACGCCGACAGGTCGCCGTCTTTCCCTTAATAGTCTTACCGAGTCATCCCAAAGATTGGAATTAGACCTGGTTCTATTGCCAAGATACGTCACCAGCCAATGAAAAACCACTACCGGGTTATCACGCGGAGCGTCTGGATTCCAAGTTTGTGCTCCCTGATAAGCTTACTGCTGCTGAACGCAAGAAACCTATTCCATCTATTAAAAGGATTAATGCCTTATTGGGGAATGGCTTAACCGGAGTTGACTTGATCCGTTGCTGGATCTCATGGCGGGTCATCCCTCTAAGCCGCCGATCCAAATTGATGTATGAATATGGCGGAGGCCCAAATGACTCTCTGCGTCACATCTATGTACAACTAACTGAAGAAGACATTGTTGCAATGTCAACCATCCTTGTGAATGACAAATATGAGGACTGCAGTAAGGTTGGGTTAAACCCCTTCTGCAAACTTAACCCGACACTAGAGGTGAAAAACCCCTGACTTCTTTCTCTTTTGTTCTTTCCTCAGTAGTTTTAAATACTTGCATGACCTGTTTATTTGTTTACAGGCCAAATCTGACTTCTGGAAGGCCAAGTATGACCATGAAGCTGCCAAGAAGGCTAGAGCCGCTGCCATAGCTGCCAGGAAGACGACACGGAGGTCCAAGAAGAAAAGGAGCACTACTTCGGACCTGTTAAAGCTTGACGATGATACTGAGTCGGAGGTAGCCCTTGACTCCCTTAGCCAGTTTTTTAATAACCTTATTGACACTGACTATTGCCAGGACGACACGGGGGCCAGTCAGGCCGTAGAAGAAGAGGTAACTATTTCCTCCGACTCAACCCATTTGCCAAGACAGAAACTTCGACCGGTAACCCGGAAAGTAAGGTTTTCGCACCCTTTGGCTTATTTGGACCCTCATTTTCTTTTGAAAAAGCAGCAACATGAGAGCCGCCGTCAGGCCCGAAATAATGACGACGATGAACCGCCTTCCGTTTTATAACAAACTCCTCGAAAACGCCAGAATGAAGTTTCTTTCATCTTCATCTTTTGCGTTCATTAATGAATCTATTCCCTTGCATGACTGACTTTATTTTACCTTTTGCAGGAGGTTTCTCGCTCTTCTGGCGACTCATCTCAGACTCAGTTTCCGGCTTTCAAAACTGCTCCTGGGTAAGGAAAAATCAGCTTTCCTCTGTATCTTTGAAAATTGCATCTTTACACTAACTGTCTCATAAAACTTTTCTTAGCGGCCAAGCCAAATCCAAGAAGGCCAAGGTGATTAAGCCGTCAGAAGACCTGAAGGTTCCTGCACCTGAACTGGCCATGCCAACTCCTCCCTCTGAAACTGAAGCACCTGAAGACCCGACTGCTCATACTCAATTGGATCCTCCTGAGTTGTCAGCCGATGAGATCACCCTTAATCTGACTATCACTGAACCATCTAGTTCAGCCAACCCGCCAACAACTTCTGATACTGACGTGTTGATTACTAGTAGCCGATTTGTTGAACCGGGGACCCCCACTGTATTAGCCCGGCACACTGCTAAGCAAGAAGCCTTGGAGAAGCAGAAAGTGCATTTTGATATCTCTCACTACACTCATCTGAATGCTAGTGACATACTGTCCGGCTATCTTAGTCATGTGCATTCTAGCCGTGAGTCGGAAATTGAGATGGTTAAGCACTTGCAGCTAAAATATGAGGTATGTTCTCCGGTTTACTTATACTCTGCCAACCCCCAAGTCTTCAGATGATGAACCTGAATGATCTGTAGACTTTATAATATAGGTTGATACTTTGTCTCTAAGCTTTTCAAAAGTCCAACAAAGTAGCGTAAACTTCACCTGTAGTCCCAAGGGCTGGCTCAATTTATCATAAATGAACCGGTACTTAACTTCATAACTGTCTTTTACTAGTTCCAATAAGTATTGCAATCCGGCTTACTCTTGAGAAACTTTCTGAATATCATGCATTAGCCCCCAAGTGCCAAGTGCTATTACTTTGTAAAACACTTGGGACTTGAAATATATAAGAGTCATAAAAAATTGCTTTGGCAGACATTAGCCCCCAAGTGTCAAGTGGTCTTGTGGTGCATAGTACTTGAGACTTGAACCCTTATAACTTTTAGTTTAAGCCTTGACACACCTGTGTATGTTTTGTAGAACGCCCTATCTGAATTGAGCTCCCAATTAAGTGATGCAAAGACCCGGCTGATGGATCAAGAGGCAGAAATCAAGACTGCTGACTCTAAACTCCAATTGAGTCTTTGTGAGATAGAAAAATTGAAGACCAGCTTGACTGCAAAGAAGAAATCCTAGGCCGAAGAAAAGACGCTGCTGATACAACATGCTGAAACAGCTCAGGCGGCTCTTGAGGAGGTTACCACGGAGCTCACTGGCTTAAAGAACCGGGTGTCTCAAATGGTCTCTGCCATCTTTGGTAAGTCATCTGTATTAATCACTTTATACCTTCTTTTGACCCGGAATATAAGCCGCCTGCTGAGCCTTTGTTTAAAAAAAAACTCGCAAGTCCACCAAGCAAAAATCTAAGCTAAGACAGTGTGACCAAATTGAAGGCGGTTTATACTTTGGTGGAGCAATTGTATACTGGCGCTCAACGAGCACTTGCCACCATCTCCCCTGCCAACCAAGGACCCAATCGGTTGAGCGATGTCTTGAAGAAGTTATCAAGTTTACCCGCCAGGTTTCAAGAGGTCAAACGATCCTGTGCCAGAGCCGTAGCCCTGACTTCCCTAAGCCACTCCAAAGCCTGGGTGCCAGATCTAGACCCGGCGGATGTGGCTAAGGGGTACCCTACTGTGAAGGAAGATGGGACTCTATTTGAGCAAGATGACTTCATTGCCTGTGTGAGGGGAGTTCAACCTCAAGCTACCATTCTTGGAGAGGAGACCAACATCGATAAATATCAGCCGGGTTTTGTTATGGAGAATAAGAAGATGGCGACTCCCTCTTATAAGGTGACAAATCTTATCCCGCCGGTTCGTCAACACACTTTTGCTCCGGAAGTTGATCCAACCGGCCTGATTGATGATGAAGCAGAGTTCATTGCTCTGAACAGCTTTGACTGGTCCAATCCCAGCTTCCAATCAGTAGAAGGAGGTGAACCGGCAAGGGGAGAGTCATAACCAGCTTGTGGTCTCTCAAAGCCTTGTAATAGATTAGTTTGAAAACTGCATATTTTGCCTATGCCATCGTGCATAAGATGCTGCAGATGACTCTTTGCCCATGATGTCAATGTATGTTATGCATTACATCAGTGGTTACATCTGTAATGTTTTAACTCTTTTCCTGTAAAAAATGAAAGAGCTGGCCTGGCGGTTTAGCACCGGACGGGTCAAAAAACACCCGGTATATGACTAATGAAATTACAAAAAGCTAGAACTAGATGTAAAATAAACAAGGCTGAAAACACAGAGAAACCTGTTTATGAATGACACTGTCATACCTGTGCTCTTTGAATCTGGACTGCCGATTTACATGACCCAGATGACGAGGTTGATGACCCAATCTTTTTGAGAAGTCAATGCTTCCATATACCTGATGACTATCATACCTTGGCGGTTTATTGTCAAATAGTCAAGCCGGCTTAAATAAAAACCATACTGATAGTTTAAATTTGAGACAATAAAAATCAGTAAGACAAAATAGCAGATTTCAAAGAACATAAATTTGGGGGTTTCTGATTCGAATACAATCAGTAAACCGGACCAAAGGGGTTAAGCTAAGATTCGAATACGATCATATAGCCCCAGTGGCTTTGGCGTTGCGCCGATCAAGAGGGTACCGACAGCTATGTTCTCTTTGGTTTGAATACGACCTATGTTTGAACAGGAAGCCCCCAAATGACCTCAAGAGGTTTTTAGCGACCCGGATTTGAATACGATCCAAGTCGGACCCAAAAGGGGTTAAGCTATGATTCAGATACGATCAAGAAGCCCCCTAGTGAGTTTGGCTCTGAGCCGATCAAGAGGGTTACGACAGCTATGTTCTCTTCGGTTCAAATACGACCTATGTTTGAACAGGAAGCCCCCAAGTGACCATGAGGTTTACAGCTAGATTCGAATACGATCATAAGCCGGACCAAAAAGGTTAAGCTTGATTCGAATACGATCAGCTCCTTAATAGTCATTTAAATAATGAAAATAGTAAAGATATATGATCTTTGAAGAGGAAAAGGACAGAGGTCCTGCTTCATTACTTACCATAATATATAGAACGTCAAAGTATGTACATGACGAGAGACGGTAGCTCAGGTGTAGTATGGCTGAAGCTGAGCAATGTTCCACGGCCGGCGGGTCTCCTCCTCCGACTTACGTGAGTCTTTGTGCTCTCGAACGTCAATGAGGTAATATGACCCGTTGTTTAAATTCTTGCTGACCACAAAGGGTCCTTCCCAAGGCGGGGATAGTTTGTGTGCATCAGACAGATCCTGGATGAGCTGGAGCACCAGGTCACCTTCTTGAAAGGTCCTGGACCTAACCCGATGGCTGTGATACTGGCGTAGGTCCTGTTGATAAATTGCTGATCGAGCCACCGCCAAGTCCCTCTCCTCATCTAACAAGTCAAGTGCATCCTGTCGGGCTTGTTCATTATCAGCTTCAACATAAGCCGCCACGCGAGGCGAGTCATGACGGATGTCACTAGGCAGCACAACTTCCGCTCCATAAACCATGAAGAAAGGTGTATAACCTGTAGATCTGTTAGGAGTGGTGTTGATACTCCACAGCACCGAGGGTAATTCCTCTACCGAACATCCCTGCGTTCGTTGTAAGGGAACCATAAGCCAGGGCTTGAGACCTTTTAAGATTTCCTGATTTGCTCTCTCAGCTTGACCATTGTATTGAGGGTGAGCTACTTAAGAAACATCAAGCCAGATATGCTCACGTTGAGAAAACTCCTCCATAGCCCCTTGGGACAAATTAGTGCCATTATCGGTGATAATGCTGTGTGGAAAACCAAAGTGGAAAATCACCTTTTTCATGAACTGAACCTTCATGGCTGCATCACACTTGCTCACTGGCTCTGTCTCAACCCATTTTGTGAATTTGTCAACTGCCACTAAAAGATGTGTCTTTTTATCTTTGGACCTTTTGAAAGGTCCAACCATGTCAAGCCCCCAAACTGCAAACGGCCAAGTGATTGGAATCATCCGCAACTCTTGAGCCGGCACATGCGCTCGTCGAGCAAATTTTTGACATCCATCACACCTACTGACCAGATTCTCCGCATCAGCATGAGCCGTTAGCCAGTAAAAACCATGACGAAAAGCTTTGGCCGCAAGAGATTTTGACCCGGCGTGATGGCCACAATCCCCTTCATGGATCTCGCGAAGTATTTCTTGACCTTCTTCAGGAGAAACACAATGTTGAAATGCTCCAGTGACACTGCGATGATACAACTCTCCATCAGAAATCATCATTGACTTGGACCGCCGGGTTATCTGTTGGGCCAGGGTCTCGTCCTCTAGCAACTTGCCCTGGGTCATGTAAGCCAGGAACGGTACTGTGCAATCTGGAATAACATGGAGAGCCGCCACCAACTGTACCTCCGGGTTAGGAATGGCCAAATCTTCCTCTGTAGGCAACTTAACAGACAGGTTATGTAAAACATCTAAAAAGGTGTTCGGCGGCACCGGCTTACGCTAAGATCCCAACCGGCTTAAGGCATCGGCCGCTTCATTCTTTCTGCGGTCAATCTGTTCCACTTGATAACCTTTGAAATACCCAGCCACAGCGTCGACCTCACGGCGATAAGCCGCCATGAGAGGATCCTTAGAATCCCACTTGCCTGATACTTGTTGAGCTACCAGATCCGAGTCACCCAGACACCGTACCCGGCTCTAACTCATTTCCTTAGCCATTCGAAGACCATGAAGCAAGGCCTCGTACTCAGCTGCGTTGTTAGTGCACGAAAACATCAATCGTAACACATAACAAAATTTGTCACCTCGAGGAGAGGTTAAAACAACTCTAGCCCCGAGCCTTCCAATTGTCTGGACCCGTCAAAGTGAATTGTCCAATATGTGTTGTTTGGCTTCTCCTCCGGTATCTACAACTCTGTCCGTCATTAATGAAGTCAACCAATGCTTGAGACTTGATCGCAGTATGTGGCACATATTTTAAACCATGAGATCCAAGTTCAATGGCCCACTTGGCGACTCGTCCTTAGGCTTATCTATTTTGAATAATGTCTCCCAAAGGAGCAGAGCTAACCACAGTAATTGGGTACCCTGAAAATAATGCTTGAGCTTCCGGCTTGCCATGAACACCCCATAAACAAGCTTCTGCCAATGTGGATATCTCTGTTTAGACTCAATGAGCACCTCACTGACGTAGTAAACCGCCATTGAACCGGATGTTCTTTGCCAGCCTCCTTACGCTCCACAACAATGGCCGCACTGACAGCACATGAGTTAGCAGCCACATACAACAACAATGGCTCCTTCTCAACCGGAGCAGCAAGAACCGGCGGCTCAACAAGCTGTTTCTTCAGATCCTCAAAGGCAGAGTTAGCAGCATCACTCCAGACAAAGTCATCCGCCTTTTTCATCATTTGATACAAAGGCACCGCGTTCTCCCCTAACCGGCTTATGAACCGGCTTAAGGCCGCGAAGCGACCCGCCAACCGCTGAACGTCATTGCTGCACATCGGTTTGGCCAGAGAGGTAATTGCCTTAATCTTCTTTGGGTTAGCCTCAATACCTCTGTTAGACACCAAAAAACCCAAGAGCTTGCCAGCTGGGACTCCAAAAACACACTTGGCCGGGTTGAGCATCATCTTGTAGTCCCAGAGGTTATCAAAGGTTTCCTTAGATCAGTTACCAAGGTTTCCTTCTCTCTGGATTTCACCACTATATCATCCACATAAGCATGAACATTGCGCCCAATCTGATTGTGAAGGCAGTTCTGCACACACCGCTGATAAGTCGCCTGGGCACTCTTAAGCCCAAAAGGCATAGACACATAGCAGAGGGCTCCGAACGGAGTGATGAAAGTTGTCTTCTCCTGGTCCTTAACTGCCATCTTGATCTGATGATAACCCGAATAGGCATCCAAAAAACTCAAACGCTCACAACCCACCGTAGCATCAATGATCTGATCAATACGAGGGAGAGCAAAAGGGTCGGCCGGACAAGCCTTGTTCAAATCGGTGTAATCCACACACATACGCCACGTGCCATTCTTCTTGAGTACAAGCACCGGGTTAGCCAACCACTCTGGGTGAAAAACTTCAACTATGAACCCGGCCGCCAAGAGCCGGGCCACCTCTTCTCCAATGGCCTTGTGCCTTTCCTCATTAAACCGTCGAAGAAACTGCCCGACTAGCTTAAACTTCGGATCAATATTAAGAGTGTGCTCAGCGAGTTCTCTCGGGACACTCGGCATGTCAGAAGGTTTCCATGCAAAGATGTCCCGGTTCTCATGGATGAACTCGATGAGCGCGCTTTCCTATTTTGGACCCAAGTTGGCACTGATGATGAACTATTTGGATGAGTCGCCAGGCACAAAATCAACCATCTTGGTGTCATCAGCTAACTTGAATTTCAACACCGGTTCATGCTCCGTAGTTGGCTTCTTCAAAGGCGTCATGTATGCCGGGTCAACGTTATCTTTATAAAACTTTAACTCCTCTGTCGCACAAACAGACTCAGCATAAGCGGCATCACCTTCTTCACATTCTAGGGCTATTTTCTAGCTTCCATGTACTGTGATGGTGCCTTTATAACCCATCATCTTGAGCTGCAGATACACATAACACGGCCGAGCCATGAACTTGGCATAAGCCGGCCGTCCAAACAGAGCATGATATGGGCTTTTGATCTTAACCACCTCAAAGTTAACTTCTCAGCCTTGGAAACATATTCATCCCCAAAGGCTACTTCCAGTTCAATCTTACCAACTGGGTATGCCGACTTACCAGGAACAACACCATGAAAAACAGTGTTGGATTGTTTAAGACTCTTATCAGTCAACCCATCCGACGAAACGTCTCATAATAGAGGATGTTGATGCTATTGCCTCCGTCTATGAGCACCTTAGTGAACTTATATCCACCAACATGAGGTGCCACGACCAAGGCCAAGTGACCCGGATTATCAACCCGGGGAGGGTGATCTTCCCTACTCCACACAATAGGCTGTTCTGACCACCTCAAATAACGTGGAATCGCCGGCTCAACAGCATTAACAACCCTCTTATGAAGCTTCTGGTCCCTCTTGCATAAACTAGTGGTAAATACATGGTACTGCCCACTATTCAAGTGTTTTGGGTTACTCTGATACCCAGACTGTTGCTGCTGTTGCTGCTGATTACTTTGGCCGGCTTGCTGATTATAGCCACCCTGGTTACCCGGATGGCCCTGACCGTGAAAACCGCCTCCGCTTGAGCCGGCGCTCGAGCCATGAAAGCCACCTCTACCTGAACCGCCGCCAGGTCCGTGGCTACCATCAAACATGTTGGAATTTTTAAATCCCTTCATGATCGTGCAGTCCTTCCACAGATGGGTAGCTGGCTTTTCCCGGGTGCCGTGTCTTGGACAAGGTTCATTCAGTAGTTGCTCGAGGGTGGGACCTGAACCGCCTGACCGAGGAGGTGGCCTACCCTTGCGCCGTTGGTTGTTGCCCTGTGCATTGGTGTTAGCCACAAACTCGTCAGCCTTACGTTTGTTACCTCCTTGATTCGCCGGGTTATGCTGATGACCCTTGCCATCGCCGTTCTTCTTTCCCTTCCCTGTCTTCTCTTCATCCGACGCGGGATCCTTGGTACTGTCAGAATCAACATATTTGACCAGGGCTGCCATCAACTGGCCCATGTCATTACAATCATTCTTGAGCGGCCCCAGCTTCTGTTTTAGAGGTTCAAAACGGCAATTTTTCTCCAACATTAAGACTGTAGAGCCGGCATCCATATTATCAGATGAATGTATTATCTCCTTGACTCGGCGCACCCAATGGGTCGTGGACTCACCTTCCTCTTGCTTACAATTAGTCAGGTCCATGATTGACATAGGTTGTTTACATGTGTCCTTGAAGTTCTGAATGAACCGGGATTTTAACTCCGTCCATGAGCCGATGGAATTGGGCGGCAACCCTTTCAACCAAGTGCGAGCTGTTCCATCCAACATCATAGTGAAATACTTAGCCATTGCTGCACCGCTGACCTCCAATAGCTCCATCGCCATCTCATAACTTTCAATCCAGGCCCTAGGCTGCAAGTCGGCTGTGTAATTAGGCACCTTACGAGGCCCTTTAAAGTCCTTTGGGAAGCGCTCATTACGTAGAGCCGACACCAGGCAAGGGACACCTCCTGTTCTTGTGGCCACTCCTGCCTCCACAGAGGTTGCCGGATAAACCGGAAAAGCCTGATGAGCCGCCTGCTCAGCTGCCAGTTGAACCGCCCGCTCAGCCTCTTGACAAATCCTCTCATGATCCGCCAAGTTAAGGGTTCCACCCTGCGCCGGCTCATGCCTACGCGCTTGGTTATGGCATTGAGCATTGCTCGATATAGCGGCTGAGTCCATATGCCTGCTATAGCTCGGGCTCCGGCTTGGGCAAGGAGTTGAATGGATTCTGTCTCGACTGTAAGAGTACGCATCCTGCTGCGCCAGAGCCGTCTGAAGAAGTTCTCTCACCCTTCGTGTTTCAGTTGCTATCGGAGAGTCGCCTTCCATCGGGAGAGCCGTTAAACGAGCCGACGCATCGATGAGATTCTCCAAAGGGTTAGAAAAATGACCCGGTGGTATTGGTGTGTAATGAGGTGGAGTAGTATTCATACGGGGTGGCTCCATGGCCCGCAGTTGAACCGGCGCCCTAGCCCCGGGTGTCATGATCTGGTTTGCCTCCGGCGGGTTACTTGGACCAGCCCCGGGTGTGTGGAAGAGATTCCTAGGGTCATAAGTCAGAGGCAAATGTGACTGAGTTTTCTGGTGCCTTCTCCTCATGACCTCATTTGACGCGTTCAGATCCACCAAGAACCGGAAAGTCTCCGCTTGAAGCTGCTGAGCACGAGCATCCAAAGCCGCCCGCTCCGCGGCCATCCTGACCTCTTCTGCTGCTAAATTTTCCTTGGCCCGTGCCATCTCTTCGCATAGTCGTGCCACCTCGTCATGTTGAGCCTTATCCGCCGGCTCCACTACATCAGTCAACAGAGCCGTCAACTTATCAATGAGGTCCATTAGCACCTGAGCCGGGGGGCGCGCGGGGTCTCCTGACCCGGCTGCTGTCGACCCGGTGGTTATTGCTACCGCAGCCGTAGAGTTCTGCCCGGGTTGAGTGCCAGCCATGAAAACTCCGGCTCGATTCGGCGGCTCAGAGAGGTCCGGAATACTACTGCCATCGGAACAGCCCCCAAGCACGCCATCTTGTAGCTGATACAAAGAATCTGTCTCGCTTGAGGACGACTCACCATCAGAACAGATGGCCGTCTCACCGCCATCCACTGATCCTTCAGAGAATTCACCTCATTGGATGCAACCCATGAAGGCATGCCTCATGAGAGGTTGAGTCTGGGCGGTTCTCGCGCGCTGAGCCGTCTCGATGAGGTTGGTGCAGACGTCCAGCTCAGGGCCCGACTCGCCGATCCGGCCGATGAAGACATGGATTCCGCCAAAGGGGACCCGGTACCCGTACTCAATTCAGCCGGCCTCGGGGCCCCAGCCTTCGTCGTTGATGTAGAGCTTGCCGTGACGACTCTTGGTTATCCGGCCCACATCGTATCCCTTGAGCCCTTCGAAGTTTCCCTTCAAGAACTCAAATCCACTATGCGCTGGCCCCATGGTGGGAGCCAACTGTCGTGGAATTGTCACGGCAGATGTCCTAGCGAAAGGACTTAGTCGTAGGGCCATCGCAACTAGGAAGCTTAAAGGGGTTAATCGGGACAAAGGACACAAGAGGTTTATAGTGGTTCGGCCCCTTACGGTGAAGGTAAGGCCTAGTCCAGTTGATGTTGTATTGCTAGGTTTCGATGACCAAGGATCGAATCCGCTAGCTTGGCTATCGATCTGTTGTTTTCTTGTCCTAAGCCGCCGTCGGGTCGTCCCCTTATATACACGGGTTGACGCCTGACGGCCTACAGAGTCCCAGCCGGTTCATAAAATGTGTCCGACTCAGTGATTTCTTTTATATGCCTTTCTTTACAAGTCTTTCTCTACATATGGTGGTTCACAATATTGGGCCTTAAGCCGCCTCTGGGCTTAAACCTTCTACAAGTCTTAATAAACTATCACCTTGAACGTTTACTGGGCTTCTTCTCGTAACCCGCCATTGGGGTTGACCCGGCCCCTCCTGGGCGGGTCATACCTGGTAGGTATATCCCCAACAAGAACCACGTTCACTTCTCGGACTCCGCCGAGAAGAGACCATCACGGCTACACACGCAGTTGATTCATTTTAATTAAGTTAAGTGTCAAGTTCTCTACAACCGGACATTAACAAATTCTCATCTTCTCATAACCACGGGCACGGCTTTCAAAATTTCAAAACCCTGCAAGGGTGTCCCAACTTAGCCCATCACAAGCTCTCACGGTCAACGAAGGATATCCCTTCTCCCGGGAAGACCCGATCAGTCTCGGAATCCTGGTTACAAGACATTTCGACAATGGTGAAACAAGACCAGCAAAGCCTCCCGATGTGCCGACAAATCCCGATAGGAGTCGCACGTATCTCATTCTCAGGGCACACCGGATAGGTCAAGCTACGAGTAAAACCAACCCTCGAGTTGCCCCGAGGTGGCCCCGCAGGCTGCCCGTTTTGGACCAACACTCAGAGGAGCACTGGCCCGGGGGGGGGGTTTAAAATAAAGATGACCCTTGAGTCTGCAGAACCCAAGGGAAAAGGCTTAGGTGGCAAATGGTAAAACCAAGGTTGGTCCTTGCTGGAGGAGTTTTATTCAAGGCGGACTATCAAGGGGTTCCCATAACACCCAAGCGCGTAAGGAATGCAAATTCAAGGAACATAACACCGGTATGACAGAACTAGGGCGGCAAGAGTGGAACAAAACACCAGGCATAAGGCCTAGCCTTCCACCCTTTACCAAGTATATAGGTGCATTAAAATAAACAAGATATAATAATGATATCCCAACAATATCCATGTTCCAACAAGGAACAAACTTCAACTTCACCTGCAACTAGCAACGCTATAAGAGGGGCTGAGCAAAAGCAGTAACATAGCCAAACAATGGTTTGCTAGGAAAGGTGGGTTAGAGGCTTGACATGGAAATATGTGAGGCATAATAAAGCAAGTGGTAGGTATCACGGCATAGCAAAAGAGCGAGCAACTAGCAAGCAAAGATAGAAGTGATTTCGAGGGTATGGTCATCTTGCCTGCAAAGTTCTCAGAGTTGACGAAAGCTTGATCCTCGTTAGTGTAACTCAACAGGTTCCTTGATCATGTACTCGTCTCCCGGCTCTACCCAAAGCAAGAACACAAAAAATGACCAACAATCGATCACGGTGCAATGCACAAACAACATGATGCAAAACATGGCATGATATGCAAGATGTGATATGCAATGCATATGCGTGCTTCGGAAGGGAAAGATTGAACCAGGGATCAACTTGACAAACCAAGTGTACCTCTGTAAAGATGAGATGATTTCGGTCAAAATCGTTATAAAGATCACCGGAAATGGATGCACGGTTTGCAAATGGCAAGCAAAACAAGAATGGCACAATTCTGCGATTAATAGCACGATGCCATCTAGAATGTCACAAGAAACTAAGCTACTGCACTCCAACATAACAACAAAGCACGTGGAAGTGATGTACTCGAGATTCTTGACAAAATATGAACACTAAGCTATGGCTAAATCACAAAAGAGCGGGTTCAAACAAGCATGGCAAAAGTGCAAAAGATATCAGCTTCACAAACTTTGTGAAAATACTAACATGCCAGGAATAACATCAGGAAGCAATGTTTAGAGCAAGCTAACAACATGCTATAGGAACATATCATAGCAAACAAAGGCATGGAATGAATCTACTAAATACATAGAACAAAAGTCCCTTAATTATCACGAGCCAAAAAGGCACATAAGATATGATGGCACCCATGTAAATGAAGGAAATATGCCCTAGAGGCAATAATAAAGTTATTATTTATTTCCTTATATCATGATAAATGTTTATTATTCATGCTAGAATTGTATTAACCGGAAACGTAATACTTCTGTGAATGCATAGACAAACAAAGTGTCACTAGTATGCCTCTACTTGACTAACTCGTTAATCGAAGATGGTTATGTTTCCTAACCATAGACATGAGTTGTCATTTAATTAACGGGATCACATCATTAGGAGAATGATGTGATTGACATGACCCATTCCATTAGCTTAGCACCCGATCGTTTAGTATGTTGCTATTGCTTTCTTCATGACTTATACATGTTCCTATGACTATGAGATTATGCAACTCCCGTTTACCGGAGGAACACTTTGTGTGGTACCAAACGTCACAACATAACTGGGTGATTATAAAGGTGCTCTACAGGTGTCTCCAAAGGTACATGTTGGGTTGGCGCATTTCGAGATTAGGATTTGTCGCTCCGATTGTCGGAGAGGTATCTCTGGGCCCTCTCGGTAATGCACATCACTTAAGCCTTGCAAGCAATGCAACTAATAAGTTAGTTGCAAGATGATGTATTACGGAATGAGTAAAGAGACTTGCCGGTAACGAGATTGAACTAGGTATTGAGATACCAACGATCGAATCTCGGGCAAGTAACATACCGATGACAAAGGGAACAACGTATGTTGTTATGCGGTCTGACCGATAAAGATCTTCATAGAATATGTAGGAGCCAATATGAGCATCCAGGTTCCACTATTGGTTATTGACCGGAGACGTGTCTCGGTCATGTCTACATTGTTCTCGAACCCGTAGGGTCCGCACGCTTAATGTTACGATGACAGTTTCATTATGAGTTTATATATTTTGATGTACCGAAGGTTGTTCGGAGTCCCGGATGTGATCACGGACTTGACGAGGAGTCTCGAAATGGTCGAGACATAAAGATCGATATATTGGACGACTATATTTGGACACCGGAAAGGTTCCGGGTGAGATTGCGACAATACCGGATCACCGGGAGGTTATCGGACCCCCCCGGGAGGTATATGGGCCTTATTGGGCCTTAGTGAAAAGGAGAGGAAAGGAGCAAGGGAGGGGGCGCGCCTCCCAAGCCCAATCCGAATTGGGAGGGGGGCCGCCCCCCTTTCCTTCCTCCCTCCTTCCTCTTCCTTCCCTCTCCTACTCCTAATAGGAAAAAGGGGAGTCCTACTCCCGGTGGGAGTTGGACTCCCCCCCTTGGGCGCGCCACCCTCCTTGGCCGGCCCCCTCCTCCACTCCTTTATATACGGGGGCAGGGGGCACCCCATAGACACAACAATTGATCATTGATCTCTTAGCCGTGTGCGGTGCCCCCTCCACCATAATCCTCGATAATATTGTAGCGGTGCTTAGGCGAAGCCCTGCGACGGTAGAACATCAAGATCGTCACCACGCCGTTGTGCTGACGGAACTCATCCCCGACACTTTGCTGGATCGGAGTTCGGGGATCGTCATCGAGCTGAACGTGTGCTAGAACTCGGAGGTGTTGTAGTTTCGATGCTTGATCGGTCGGGCCGTGAAGACGTATGACTACATCAACCGCGCTGTGCTAACGCTTCCGCTTCTGGTCTACGAGGGTACGTAGACAACACTCTCCCCTCTCATTGCTATGCATCACCATGATCTTGCGTGTGCGTAGGAATTTTTTTGAGATTACTACGTTCCCCAACAGTAAACATATCAAGTTTTATTAACAGATTGACATAAACAGAGTTATGAAGGCATCTTTGCGAGCTCAAATCACTCATCACAAAGCCTTGCATGACAAAATAAGCATTGCATCAGCAAGAACACATGTTCATGAAGCTAAACATGTAAAGAGCAAGTTCATAGCATGCATGGATCCACTACAACAACCATGTAAACAATCTGCAAGGAACATTTTATAGCAAAAGTAGAGCAAGATTAAAACATGCTAGGGCACTCCATAATTACAAACAGGGGCATGGATGGTTAGAGAACAGCCATATGTCCAAAACATACTTACTGAAGGTACTCAAAACAAGTATGGATCTCACTGTAGCATCATGTTTACATGGCATAAAAATAACAACAGGAAAAGGACTTTGTAAAATCCTGTCCCTGAAATCAGCAATAACACGAAGGCTACTTTGCATGCTTGTGCTAGTCACCACATTGATCACAAAAATACATGGCAAGCACCCCCGTAAAGATAGCATGGCATAGACCAAAACACATGTAGAGCTCATGCCCATATGATGCACACAACAAATGTGACAAAATGAAAAATCCTCATATTCTGATAAGTAACAGGACCTAACATTTTATAGCACTTTTGCATCTGTGATTTGGGCATCAAGATGGGATCAAACAAGCATGTCAAAATGGAATGAAATTAAGAGCATCTCCCAATGAACATTTCGGTATATCATGCGCATGAAACGGAGCTACGGTCACACAGTTATGACGCAAAGAACATGGGCATAATATGTTGCAGAAATAAAAGACTTAGAGAAAAATCGACCTCTGAAATCCCAGATCTAGGGTTTCGGGCTCGTGGTTCGAGGCTCGCCAGGATCTTCGTTGGAGTTGGGGAAGAAGGGGGCCGGAGCGGAGGAGATGGCCGGACTCGGTCGGAGAGGAGGCCGGAGAGGGACTCGGCGTCCGGCGCTCCTCGGGTGAAGCAGCAGCACGGCGCGCGGTGACGACCAGCGGAGCGGGGCAGCGAGGCGCGTGGAGGAGGCGGCGCGACGGAGCAGCGAAGACGGTGGCCGGTGCGGCGGAGGACGAAGCGACGCGGGCGCTCGGGCACGGTTGGCGGCGGCGGGCGGCGACCCGGGCCGCGAGGGCCCCGCCTGGGCCCCGGCGGGCCGACGTGGGCGGCGGTGCGGGGAAGTGGGCACGGGCATCTCGGCGAATCAGGAGGTGACACGTGGCAGCGGTGAGGGCCTTGGACACGTCCGGCCGGTGGGGAGAAACGTCCGGCGGCGCGAGGAGAGTGAGAGCTAGGGTTTCGACCCAAATTTGAGGAGGGGTGCACATATTTATACCTAGGAGGAGGTAGGAGTGTCCAAATGGAGTGTAGTTTTCGCCCACGCGATCGTGATCCGATGGTGGAGGACATGGAAGAGTTTTGGATGGGTTATTGGGCCATTTTGGAGGGGTATTGGGCTGCAACACACGCGAGGCCTTTATGGTTCCCCGGTTAACCGTTGGAGTATCAAACGGACTCCAAATGGCACGAAATTTGACAGGCGGTCAACCGGTGGTGTACCAAGGCCACTTGGCAAATCTCGGTCCATTCTGAGAAAGTTTAACACCCGCTGACGAAAAGAGACAAGAGGGGGACGCCGGTGCACGTAGGAGTGTCAGATTGCAAAACGGACAACGGGGAAAATGCTCGGATGCATGAGACGAACACGTATGCAAACGAGATTCACATGATGACATGATATGGAATGCATGACATGGACAAAATGCAAAACGAAGACAAAACCCAACCACGAGGGAAATATCGTATCACATCTCCAAAAAAGGCAAGAGTCAGAGTTACAAATATGGAAAGTTGTATCCGGGGTGTTACAGCTACAGAGGCTTCTGGCGACGGAACTCCTGATCTATTCTGCTCCTCGAAGTTTTTAGGGTATATGGGTATATATAGGAGGAAGAAGTACGTCGGTGGATCTCCGGGCTGTCCACGAGGCAGGGGGCGCACCCAGGGGGGGTGGGCGCGCCCCCACCCTCGTGGGCAGCCCGAGACTCTCCTGGTACATCTCCGATACTCCGTGGGCTTCTTCTGGTCCAAAAATAAGTTCCATGAAGTTTCAGGTCAATTGGACTCCGTTTGATTTTCCTTTTTTGTGATACTCTAAAACAAGGAAAAAACAGAAACTGGCACTCGGCTCTGGGTTAATAGGTTAGTCCCAAAAATAATATAGAAGTGCATAATAAAGCCCATAAACATCCAAAACAGATAATATAATAGCATGGAACAATCAAAAATTATAGATGCATTGGAGACGTATCAGCATCCCCAAGCTTAATTCCTGCTCGTCCTCGAGTAGGTAAATGATAAAAACAGAATTTTTGATGTGGAATGCTACCTACCATATTTCCCTAAGTAATTCTCTTCATTTTGGCTTGAATGTTCAGATCCATAAGATTCAACACAAAATTTTAATATTGACATAAAAATAATAGTACTTCAAGCATACTAACTAAGCAATCATGTCTTCTCAAAATAACATGGCCAAAGAAAGTTCATCCCTACAAAATCATATAGTTTGGTCATGCTCCATTTTTGTCACACAAGAATGCTCTCATCATGCACAACCCTGATGACAAGCCAAGCAATTGTTTCATACTTTATTAATCTCAAACCTTTTTCAACTTTCACGCAATACATGAGCGTGAGCCATGGATATAGCACTATGGGTGGAATAGAATATAATGAGGGGGTTATGTGGAGAAGACAAAAAGGAGAAAGTCTCACATCGACACGGCTAGTCAATGTGCTAGGGAGATGCCCATCAATTGATGTCAATGCAAGGAGTAGGGATTGCCATGCAACGGATACACTAGAGCTATAAATGTATGAAAGCTCAACAAAAGAAACTAAGTGGGTGTGCATCCAACTTGCTTGCTCACGAAGACCTAGGGCACTTAAGGAGGCCCATTGTTGGAATATACAAGCCAAGTTCTATAATGAAAATTTCCCACTAGTATATGAAAGTGACAAAACAAGAGACTCTCTATCATTAAGATCATGGTGCTACTTTGAAGCACAAGTGTGGAAAAAAGGATAGTAGCATTGTCCCTTTTATTTTTTATTTGGCCTTTTTTTGGCCTTCCTTTTTTATTTGGCCTTTTTTGGCCTTTCTATTTTTTGGGACAATGCTCTATTAATGATGATCATCACACTTCTATTTATTTACAACTCAAAGATTACAACTCGATACTAGAACAAAGTATGACTCTATATGAATGCCTCCGGCGGTGTACCGGGATGGGCAATGAATCAAGAGTGACATGTATGATAAATTATGCATGGTGGCCTTGCCACAAATACGATGTCAACTACATGATCATGCAAGGCAATATGACAATGATGATGTGTGTCATGATGAACGGAATGGTGGAAAGTTGCATGGCAATATATCTCGGAATGGCTATGGAAATGCCATAATAGGTAGGTATGGTGGCTGTTTTTAGGAAGATATAAGGAGGTTTATGTGTGACAGAGCATATCATATCATGGGGTTTGGATGCACCGGCTAAGTTTGCACCAACTCTCAAGGTGAGAAAGGGCAATGCACGGTACCGAAGAGGCTAGCAATGATGGAAAGGTGAAAGTGTGTATAATCCATGGACTCAACATTAGTCATAAAGAACTCACATACTTATTGCAAAAATCTACAAGTCATCAAAAACCAAGTATTACGCGCATGCTCCTAGGGGGATAGATTGGTAGGAAAAGACCATTGCTCGTCCCCGACCGCCACTCATAAGGAAGACAATCAAATAACACCTCATGTTTCAAATTTGTTACACAACGTTTACCATACGTGCATGCTACGGGACTTGCAAACTTCAACACAAGTATTACTCAAATTCAAAACTACTCAACTAGCACAACTTTGATATCACTATCTCCATATCTCAAAATAATCATCAAGTATCAAACTTCTCTTAGTATTCAATGCACTTATATGAAAGTTTTATTATATCCCTCTTGGATGCCCATCATATTAGGACTAATTTCATAACCAAAGAAAATTACCATGCTGTTCTAAAGACTCTCAAAATAATATAAGTGAAGCATGAGAGTTCATCTATTTATATAAAATAAAACCACCACCGTGCTCTAAAAAGATCTAAGTGAAGCACTAGAGCAACAACAAACTACTCCGAAAGATATAAGTGAAGATCAATAAGTAGTTGAATAATTATGAAACTATGTGAAGATTCTCCCATTTTATAATTTCATATCTTGGTATTTTATTCAAACAACAAGCAAAACAAAGTAAAATGACATTCTAAGAATGGCAAACATCATGTGAAGAAGCAAAAACTTAGGATCAACCGAAACTAACTGATAGTTGTTGAAGAAGAAAGTGGGATGCCAACCGGGGCATCCCCAAGCTTGACGCTTGAGACTTCTTGAAATATTATCTTGGGATGCCTTGGGCATCCCCAATATTGAGCTTTTGTGTCTCCTTAATTCCTCTCATATCATGGTCTCCCTAAATCTCAAAAGCTTCATTCACACAAAACTCAACAAGGACTCATGATATAAGTTAGTATAAACCATTGCAAAAACCTTATCATACTCTACTGTAGCAAATCACTAAAATTATTATTCAATATTGCATACTAAATGCCTCTGCATATTTAATAGTCCTATCCTCAAATAGAATCAGTAAAGAAGCAAACATATGCAAACATAACAGCAATCTGCCTAAACAGGACAGTCTGTAAAGAGTGCAGCAAGATCCATACTTCCCTAGCTCGAAAAATTATGAAATAAAATTCCCACAGTAGTAAATTTATTAGAGCTTAATATACAAAAGTTTTCAACATTTTGTCACATTCTGACTTTTCTAGGGAATTATTGCAACATCGGTAAACTTTCTGTTTTCAAACAGCAACATGAAGACTTGTAAAATAGGCATAGTAAAAGCTATCAATGCCACTTTTATTGAAATAAAAGATGCAAAACATTGTTCTAAATAACAGCAAGAAAATCCTAACAAAATAAATTGACGCTCCAAGCAAAACACATATCATGTGGTGAATAAAAATATAGCTCCAAGTAAAGTTACCGATAAACGAAGACGAAAGAGGGGATGCCTTCCGAGGCATCCCCAAGCTTAGGCTCTTGGTTGTCCTTGAATATTACCTTGGAGTGCCTTGGGCATCCCCAATCTTAGGATATTGCCACTCTTTATTCCATAGTCCATCGAATCTTTACCCAAAACTTGAAAACTTCACAACACAAAACTTAACAGAAAACTCGTAAGCTCCGTCAGTATAAGAAAATAAATCACCACTTAGGTACTGTTGTGAACTCATTCTAAATTCATATTGGTGTAATATCTACTGTATTCCAACTTCTATATGGTTCATACCCTCCGATACTACTCACAGATTCATCAAAATAAGCAAACAACACATAGAAAACCGAATCTATCAAAAACAGAACAGTCTGTAGAAATCTGGACCAAATGTATACTTCTGGAACCCCAAAAATTCTAAAATAAATTGCTGGACGTGAAGAATTTATCTATTAATCATCTGCAAAAATAATTAACTAAATAGCACTTTCCAATTAAAAAATGCCAGCAATTCTCGTGAGCGCTAAAGTTCCTGTTTTTTACAGCATGATCGCAAAGACTTTCCCCAAGTCTTCCAAAAGGTTTTACTTGGCACAAACACTAATTAAAAGCATAAAACCACATCTAAATAGAGGCTAGATGAATTATTTATTACTAAACAGGAACAAAAGGCAAGTAACAAAAATAAAATTGGGTTGCCTCCCAACAAGCGCTAACGTTTAACGCCCCTAGCTAGGCATGATGATTTCAATGATGCTCACGTAAAGGATAAGAATTGAAACATAAAGAGAGCATCATGAAGAATATGACTAGCACATTTAAGTATAACCCACTTCCTATGCATAGGGATTTTGTGAGCAAACAACTTGTGGGAACAAGAATCAACTTGCATAGGAAGGTAAAACAAGCAAAACTTCAAGATTTTAAGCACATAGAGAGAAAACTTGATATTATTGCAACTCCTACAAGCATATATTCCTCCCTCATAATAAATTTCAGTAGCATCATGAATGATTTCAACAATATAGCTATCACATAAAGCATTATTTTCATGATGCATAAGCATAGAATTTTTATTACTCTCCACATAAGCAAATTTCTTCTCATGAATAGTAGTGGGAGCAAACTCAACAAAATAACTATCATGCGAGGAATAATCCAATTGAAAACTAAAATCATGATGAAAAGTTTCATGGATATCATTATTCTTTATAGCATACAAGTCATCACAATAATCATCGTAGATAGCAACTTTGTTCTCATAATCAATTGGAACCTCTTCCGAAATAGTGGATTCATCACAAAATAAAGTCATGACCTCTCCAAATCCAGTTTCATCAGTATAATCATCATAATTAGGAGGCATGCTTTCATCATAGTAAATTTGCTCATCAAAACTTGGGGGACAAAAAATATCATCTTGATCAAACATAGCTTCCCCAAGCTTGCGGCTTTGCATATCATTAACATCATGGATATTCAAGGAATTTGTACTAATAACATTGCAATCATGCTCATCATTCAAAAATTTAGTGCCAAACATTTTAATGCATTCTTCTTCTAACACTTTGGCACAATTTTCCTTTCCATCATACTCACGAAAGATATTAAAAAGATGAAGCGTATGAGGCAAACTCAATTCCATATTTTTTGTAGTTTTCTTTTATAGACTAAACTAGTGATAAAACAAGAAACTAAAAGATTCGATTGCAAGATCTAAAGATATACCTTCAAGCGCTAACCTCCTCGGCAACGGTGCCAGAAAATAGCTTGATGTATACTACACAACCTTCTTCTTGTAGACGTTGTTGGGCCTCCAAGTGCAGAGGTTTGTAGGACAGTAGCAAATTTCCCTCAAGTGGTTGACCTAAGGTTTATCAATCTGTAGGAGGTGTAGGATGAAGATGGTCTCTCTCAAGCAACCCTGCAACCAAATAACAAAGAGTCTCTTGTGTCCCCAACACACCCAATACAATGGTAAATTGTATAGGTGCACTAGTTCAGCGAAGAGATGGTCATACAAGTGGTATATGGATGGTAGATAAAGGTTTTTGTAATCTGAAAATATAAAAATAGCAAGGTAACTAATGATAAAATTGAGCACAAACGGTATTGCAATGCGTTGAAACAAGACCTAGGGTTCATACTTTCACTAGTGCAAGTTCTCTCAACAATAATAACATAATTGGATCATATAACTATCCCTCAACATGCAACAAAGAGTCACTCCAAAGTCACTAATAGCAGAGAACAAACGAAGAAATTATGGTAGGGTACGAAACCACCTCAAAGTTATCCTTTTTGATCGATCTATTCAAGAGTCCGTAGTAAAATAACACGAAGCTATTCTTTCCATTCAATCTATCCTAGAGTTCATACTAGAATAACACCTTAAGACACAAATCAACCAAAACCCTAATGTCACCTAGATACTCCAATGTCACCTCAAGTATCCGTGGGTATGATTATACGATATGCATCACACAATCTTAGATTCATCTATTCAAACCAACACAAAGTACTTCAAAGAGTGCCCCAAAGATTCTACCGGAGAGTCAAGATGAAAACGTGTGCCAACCCCTATGCATGGGTTCATGGGCGGAACCCGCAAGTTGATCACCAAAACATACATCAAGTGGATCACGTGATATCCCATTGTCACCACAGATAAGCACAGCAAGACATACATCAAGTGCTCTCAAATCCTTAAAGACTCAATCCAATAAGATAACTTTAAAGGGAAAACTCAATCCATTACAAGAGAGTAGAGGGGGAGAAACATCATAAGATCCAACTATAATAGCAAAGCTCGCAGTACATCAAGATCGTACCACCTCAAGAACATGAGAGAGAGAGAGAGAGATGAAACACATAGCTACTGGTACATACCCTCAGCCCTGAGGGAGAACTACTCCCTCCTCGTCATGGAGAGCGCCGGGATGATGAAGATGGACACCGGAGAGGGATTCCCCCCTCTGGTAGGGTGCCGGATCGGGTCTAGATTGGTTTTTGGTGGCTACGGAGGCTTCTGGCGGCGGAATTCCCGATCTATTCTGGTCCTCGAAGTTTTTAGGGTATATGGGTATATATAGGAGGAAGAAGTACGTCGGTGGATCTCCGGGATGTCCACGAGGCAGGGGGTGCGCCCAGGGGGGTGGGCGCGCCCCCACCCTCATGGGCAGCCCGAGATTCTCCTGGTCCATCTCCGATACTCCGTGGGCTTCTTTTGGTCCAAAAATAAGTTCCGTGAAGTTTCAAGTCAATTGGACTCCGTTTGATTTTCCTTTTCCGTGATACTCTAAAACAAGGAAAAAAACAGAAACTGGCACTGGGCTCTGGGTTAATAGGTTAGTCCCAAAAATAATATAAAAGTGCATAATAAGGCCCATAAACATCGAAAACAGATAATATAATAGCATGGAACAATTAAAAATTATAGATACGTTGGAGACGTATCAACTGCTGAATCCTAAGATGAAAGAAGTGGTAAGAAAGGAAATATTAAAGCTCCTTGAGGCAGGTATAATTTATCCTGTTGCTGATAGTCAGTGGGTAAGTCCTGTTCATTGTGTCCCCAAGAAGGGAGGTATTACTGTTGTCCCTAATGATAAAGATGAATTGATCCCGCAAAGAATTATTATAGGTTATAGGATGGTAATTGATTTCCACAAATTAAATAAGGCTACTAAAAAAGATCATTACCCTTTGCCTTTTATTGATCAAATGCTAGAAAGACTATCCAAACACAGACATTTTTACTTTCTGGATGGTTACTCTGGCTTCTCTCAAATACCTGTGTCAGCTGATGATCAATCAAAGACCACTTTTACTTGCCCTTTCGGTACTTTTTCTTATAGATGTATGCCTTTTGGTTTATGTAATGCACCTGCTACCTTTCAAAGATGCATGATGGCTATATTCTCTGACTTTTGTGAAAAGATATGTGAAGTTTTCATGGACGATTTCTCCGTTTATGGATACTCTTTTGATGATTGCTTAAGCAACCTTGATCGAGGTTTGTAGAGATGTGAAGAAACTAATCTTGTCTTGAATTGGGAGAAGTGCCACTTTATGGTTAATGAAGGTATTGTCTTGGGGCATAAAATTTCTGAAAGAGGTATTGAAGTTGACAAAGCTAAAGTTGATGCTATCAAAAGGATGCCATGTCCCAAGGACATTAAAGGTATAAGAAGTTTCCTCGCTCACGCCAGTTTTTATAGCAGGTTCATTAAAGACTTCTCAAAAGTTTCTCGGCCTCTGACTAATCTGTTACAAAAAGATATTCCTTTTGTCTTTGATGATGATTGTGTAGAAGCATTTGAAATACTTAAGAAAGCATTGATTTCTGCACCTATTGTTCAGCCACCTGATTGGAATTTACCCTTTGAAATTATGTGTGATGCTAGTGATTATGCTGTAGGTGTTGTTCTAGGGAAAAGAGTTGATAAAAAATACAATGTTATTCAATATGCCAGTAAAAATATAGACAATGCCCAGAGAAATTATGCTACTACTGAAAAAGAATACTTAGCAGTTGTATTTTCTTGTGATAAGTTCAGACCTAATATTGTTGATTCTAAAGTAACTATTCACACTGATCATGCTGCTATTAAATACCTTATGGAAAAGAAATATGCTAAACCTAGACTTATTAGATGGGTTCTCTTGCTACAAGAATTTGATTTGCATATTATTGATAGAAAGGGAGCTGACAACCCCGTTGGAGACAACTTGTCTAGATTAGCAAATGTTCTTGATAACCCACTACCTATTGATGATAGCTTTCCTGATGAACAATTAAATGTCATAAATGCTTCTTGAACTGCTCCATGGTATGCTGATTATGCTAATTATATTTTTGCTAAATTTATACCACCCAGTTTCACATACCAGCAAAAGAATCTTCTATGATTTGAGACATTACTTTTGGGATGACCCACATCTTTATAAAGAAGGAGTAGATGGTGTTATTAGACATTGTGTACCTAAGCATGAACAGGAACAAATCCCACGCAAGTGTCACTCCGAGGCTTATGGAGGACACCATGCTGCAGATAGAACTACACATAAGGTATTGCAATCCGGTTTTTATTGGCCTACTCTCTTCAAGGATGCCCGTAAGTTTGTCTTATCTTGTGATGAATGTCAAAGAATTGGTAATATTAGTAGACGTCAAGAAATGCCTATGAATTATTCACTTGTTATTGAAGCATTTGGTGTTTGGGGCTTTGATTATATGGGGCCTTTTTCTTCCTCTAATGGGTATACACATATCTTAGTTGGTGTTGATTACTTTACTAAGTGGGTAGAAGCTATTCCAACTAGTAGTGCTGATCATAACACCTCTATTAAGATGCTTAAAGAAGTTATTTTCCCGAGGTTTGGAGTCCCTAGATATTTAATGACTGATGGTGGTTCACATTTTATTCATTGTGCTTTTCGTAAAATGCTTGCTAAGTATGACGTTAATCATAGAATTGCATCTCCATATCACCCACAGTCTAGTGGTCAAGTAGAATTGAGTAATAGAGAGCTCAAATTAAATTTGCAAAAGACTATTAATAGATCTAGAAAAATTGGTCCAAGAAACTTGATGTTGCATTATGGGCCTATAGAACTGCATACAGAAATCCTATGGGCATGTCTCTGTATAAAATGGTTTATGATAAAGCATGTCACTTACCTCTTGAATTAGAACATAAGGCATATTGGGCTATTAAAGAACTCAACTATGACTTCAAACTTGCCGGTGAGAAGAGGTTATTTGACATTAGCTCACTTGATGAATGGAGAACCCAAGCATATGAAAATGCCAAGCTGTTTAAAGAAAAAGTTAAAAGATGGCATGATAAAAGGATACAAAAGCGTGAGTTTAATGTAGGTGATTATGTATTTTTATACAACTCTCGTTTAAGATTTTTTGCAAGCAAACTTCTCTCTAAATGGGAAGGTCCTTACGTTATCGAGGAGGTCTATCATTCTGATGCCATAAAAATCAACAATTTTGAAGGCACAAATCCAAAGGTGGTGAACGGTCAAAGAATCAAATATTATATCTCAGGTAATCCTATAAATGTTGAAACTAATATTATTGAAACTGTAACCCCAGAGGAATACATAAGGGACACTTTCCAGAACATTTCAGACTCCGAAAAGGAATAGGTACGTGGTACGGTAAGTAAACCGACTCCAAAATAGTTCTAATGGCAATATTTCTTCGTTTTGGAATATTTAGAAAAATAGGAAAATAAGAAGCAGACCAGAAAGGACACGAGGCTCCCACGAGGGTGGGAGGCGCGCCCCCTGCCTCGTGGGCACCTCGTGCACTTTCTGGACTCCGTTTTCTTGCATGATACTTCTTTTGGTCGTTAAAAATTCATTATATAATCTCCCGAAGGTTTTGACCACCGTATCACGCAAATATCTCCTGTCTTTGTTTCGAGCTGTCCTGCTGCAGATTAGAGCAATATGTCATCCCAGGATTCGGAAGGAGAAAGTTATGTGGCTAATTACCTTGCAGATCCTAAGGTCTATGGGGACGTGGAGCATTGTGGTTGGACTACGGAAGAAGAAGAGGGCTATGAACCCAAGGGAAAAGAGGGGACGAGCAGAGACGAAGATGAATTTCTATCACCTCAACCTAGGGACATGCATGCGGAGTTCAAAAAGTCAAGCCTCCCTGATAGAGTAAATAAACCTAAGACCGAGTTTATCCCTTTTCGCCTCTTGCAGGAAAACAAGCAGGAATTATGCAAAAAGATATTAAGCCTTGAGCAGGAGATCGATTATCTGAGGGATCAGAATTCCGTCCTCAAGTGCAAATTAAGGAAGAAGCCTACGCCATCAACAAAACCATCACCTTCTCCACTGACAAAGAAGAACTGAGTATCTGGTATGGGCACTCCCCTTGGCAACTGCCAAGCTTGGGGGAGTGCCCCGGTATTGTATCACCATCACTTTTATCCTTACCGTTTTTCTTAGTTCGATCCTTTTGATAATATGTTGATCTAGTAGAATAAAGTTTTAGTATGATCTAGTTGTGAGTTTTGTGTTATGATCCTTCTATGTAATCGAGTCCATGAGCTATATAATAAAGATTAGTGTTGAGTCAAGGGCTTGATTATTTCGCTATGATCTTGAGGGAATTAAATAAAATAAAAGAGAAGAAATAAAGAGATCATATGGATCTTATGGAGATTAATGACTTCACATATAAAGAGTATGATGATTAAAAGTTGTTGAGAGTTGACAAACATAGTTTTGGTCATCGTTGCAACTAGTAGGAAGTAATAAAGAAAGAGAGGTTCATATATAAATATACTATCTTGGACATCTTTAATGATTGCAAGCACTCGTTAAAGTATGACATGCTAAGAGTTGACGTTGGACAAGGAAGACAATGTAATGGGTTATGTTTTCTTTCATCTGAGATAAATTATATTGTCATGGATCATCCAACATGTTGAGCTTGTCTTTCCCCCTCATGCTAGCCAATTTCTTTGCACCAAGTAGAGATACTACTTGTGCTTCCAAATATCCCTAAACCCAGTTTTGCCATGAGAGTCCACCGTACCTACCTATGGATTGAGTAAGATCCTTCAAGTAAGTTGTCATCGGTGCAAGCAATAAAAATTGCTCTCTAAATATGTATGACTTATTAGTGCGGAGAAAATAAGCTTTATACGATCTTGTGATATGGAAGAAATAAAAGCGATGGACTGCATAATAAAGGTCCATATCACAAGTGGCAATATAAAGTGACGTTCTTTTGCATTAAGATTTTGTGCATCCAACCATAAAAGTGCATGACAACCTTTGCTTCCCTCTGCGAAGGGCCTATCTTTTACTTTTATCTTCTACCTTACATAAGAGTCATGGTGATCTTCACCTTTCGTTTTTACATTTTATCCTTTGGCAAGCACAATGTGTTGGAAAGATCCTGATATATATAGCTAATTGGATGTGACTCTTCATGAACTATTATTGTTGACATTACCCTTGAGGTAAAATGTTGGGAGGCAAAACTATAAGCCCCTATCTTTCTCTGTGTCCGACTAAAACTTCATACCCATAAATATTGCGTGAGTGTTAGCAGTTGTGAAAGGCTAAAAGATGGTTGAGTATGTGGACTTGCCGAAAAGCTCTTATATTGACTCTTTCCCATGTTATGATAAATTGCAATTGCCTCAATGACTGAGATTAGAGTTTGTTGGTTCTCAATGAAGTTTATGATTCATACTTGAAATTGTGATTGAATTGTTACTTTAGCATAAGAGATCATATGACAATATATATATATATATATATATATATATATATATATATATATATATATATATATGTTGCTGTTCTAAGAATGATCATGATGCCCTCATGTCCGTATTTTATTTTTATCGACACATCTATCTCTAAACATGTGGACATATTTTCCGATTTCGGCTTTCGCTTGAGGACAAGCGAGGTCTAAGCCTGGGGCAGTTGATACGTCCATTTTGCATCATGCTTTTATATCGATATTTATTGCATTATGGGCTGTTATTACACATTATGTCACAATACTTATGTCTATTCTCCCTTATTTTACAAGGTTTACATAAAGAGGGAGAATGCCGACAGCTGGGATTCAGGGCTGGAAAAGGAGCAAATATTAGAGACCTATTCCGCACAGCTCCAAAAGTCCTGAAACTTCACGGAAGCTATTTCCAGAATATATAAAAAATGCCGAGCGCAAGAAGTTCCAGAGGGGGGCCACACCCTGGCCATGAGGGTGGGGGGCGTGCCCTACCCCCTAGGCGCGCCCCCTACCTCGTGGGCCCCCTAGTGGCCCTCCGATGCCCATCTTCTGCTATATGGAGTCTTTCATTGAGAAAAAAAATCATAAGCAAGCTTTCGGGACGAGACTCCGCCGCCACGAGGCGAAACCTTGGTGGAACCAATCTAGGGCTCTGGCAGAGCTGTTCTGCCGGGGAAACTTCCCTCCGGGAGGGGGAAATCATCACCATCGTCATCACCAACGATCCTCTCATAGGGAGGGGATCAATCTCCATCAACATCTTCACCAGCACCATGTCATCTCAAACCCTAGTTCATCTCTTGTATCCAATCTTTGTATCCAAACCTCAGATTGGTACCTGTGGGTTGCTAGTAGTGTTGATTACTCCTTGTAGTTGATGCTAGTTGGTTTACTTGGTGTAAGATCATATGTTCAGATCGATTATGCATATCAATACCCCTCTGATTATGAACATGAATATTCTTTGTGAGTAGTTACGTTTGTTCCTGAGGACATGGGAGAAGTCTTGCTATTAGTAGTCATGGAATTTGGTATTCGTTCGATATTTTGATGAGATGTATGTTGTCGTCCCTCTAGTGGTGTCATGTGAACGTCGACTACATGACACTTCACCATTGTTTGGGCCTAGAGGGAGGCATTGGTAAGTAATAAGTAGATGATGGGTTGCTAGAGTGATAGAAGCTTAAACCCTAGTTTATGCGTTGCTTCGTAAGGGGCTGATTTGGATCCATATGTTTCATGCTATGGTTAGGTTTACCTTAATAATTTTGTTGTAGTTGTGGATGCTTGCAATAGGGGTTAATCATAAGTGGGATACTTGTCCAAGTAAGGACAGTACCCAAGAACCGGTCCACCCACATATCAGATTATCAAAGTACCGATTGCGAATCATATGAACACGATGAAAACTAGCTTGACGATAATTCCCGCGTGTCCTCGGGAGCGCTTTCCTTCATATAAGAGTTTGTTCAGGCTTGTCCTTGTCACAGCCCTAGAGTTTGCTTGTAACTAGTGGCATTGCATCCATGCATCATGTTTAAATTTCATGAAACTTGAAATGGGGATTGTTGAAACCCTAGCACCAAATGAATTTAACTAGGCTCAATAAAAATATTCTCAGAGATCCCAAAATATTCTTGAAAATGTTCATGATTTTTGATAAAGGTGGAAACCTCTGCCAAAAATGATGAAAATATATTTCCAGGACATTCTGGATCTTTGAATTAACTCATATCGTATTTGAATTGGAGCATTTAAACCCTATAAATATTTTAAAATGCTCTAATAACTCTGAAACTAGTTTTGGGTTGTTGGAAATAGTCCAAACACTACCCACAATTATTTTCAGGATTTTACAAAGTGGATTAGTATTTTTACTGATTCAAAACAGAATAAAAGAAATAGAAAACTGAAATAAAAAAGAGAAGAGGGAAGAGTTACCTACCGCTCACCTCCCTGGCCCAGCCCAGCACTGTAGAGGCCCAGCCCACCGGGGCATGAGCGTCTTCTACCTCTGCCAGTAGGCAGAGGCGAACCAGAGCACAACGCCGGCTGCGCCAGCTCTTGCTTCGCGCTGGCGATCTCTCCTCCCCCCACGCCCTCGAGACGTGACGCAGCTCCCTGGCCCACTCCCTCACTCTCCCCATGCTCATCCCGTCCTCTGGCTCCCTCCCCCTCTCTTCCCCGAGCGCCGCCGTCGCCGCAGCTTGCCAAAGCCGTGCCCGCGGAGCTCCCCTCGCCGCGCCGACCCGCCCAGGAGAACCGTAGGGTGGTCTTCATCATCTACGAGGAGCCACGCGACGCCAGATGCCCTGCATCACCGGCTACCTCGTCTTCTTCCTCTTCTGCCGCTGAAGATCGCCGGCGATCTCCCGTCGTCACCAGCCCCTCCCCGAGCTCGCCGACGCCCCCGTTGCAACCGTTGTGAGCTCCTGCCCGTAACCCCCCTCCTCCCTGCATTGGTTGCGCCGCGTAGCCACCGTTTCCACCAGAGCCGAGAGCACCTCACCGCCGGCCATGACGCCATCATGGCTACGGCCGTGCAAGCACACGTCCGAGCTCACCACTGCAATCAGTGCAACCCCACGATTCGAACGCACGCACCCTTGGCTCCTGCCGTGCCCTACCGCGTCCATTCCGAGTTCACCCGAGCACCGGCCGCCGCCACGAACTCGAGTCCGGCGAGCTTGCTCCACCCCTGCCCCTCCCGCTCGCACAGTTCAATGCGGACGAGTCTCCTCGTTCCGTAGATGGTCTTGTCCGTCGTTTTGGACGCCAGAGGACGAATCCCGAATGCATCTGCCATCTCTGGCCTCGCCGGCGGCGAGCCGCGGGTCAACTCCGGCGTGTTTTGACCCCGGTTGGCGACTTCCCCCCTGACTCACTGACGTGTGGGCCAGGCCCCTGCTTAATTAAGCAATAGATTAATTAGCGTTAATTAACTTAGTTAGATAGGTTAGTCTCTGACATGTGGGCCCAGGCCTTAACTAAACTAGATTAGGTTTAGTTTAATTTTAATTAACCTTGTTAGTTAACTGTGTCACTGACGTGTGGACCCCACACGTCAGGTTTGACCTGGACCGAGCCGTTGACCTGCTGACATCACTCTGAGGTCATGCTGACGCAATAATTCCTTTCTGGAATTTAAATAATTCTTAAATGATTTATTATTTTCAAAAATGCCCAAAACTTCAAAAAATCATAGAAATTCAACCGTAACTCCAAATGAAATAATTTATATATGAAAAATTATCAGAAAAATCCAATCTATCCATTTATGGTACTTTCATGCATGTTAAACCAACTTATACCCACTGTATAAGTGAAAACATGATAATAGCATTTTAACTGCTAAATATGGAGTTTGCATATGAACCCTTGGTCCATATGGACTTCATTTAAATTGTTGCTAGATGCATTAGTGCAAAACACATTCAGATTTCCATGTCATAACATGCATCATATTGTTGCATATCGTCATGTGTTGATTGAGTTCTTTCTCAGTTGCTGGTGTTTGTCCCCTCTCGATAGACGTGGTTCCGACGATGAGTTCGATGACACCGATGGAGAACTATACTATCTTCGGAAGTGTTAGGCAAGAAAAACCCCCTTGTTCATTCCGATACAATCCCAATCTCTCGCTCCTGCTCTCTTTTACTACATTAGGACAACAACGTTTCAATTGTTACATGCTGCGGTAGCTGAACCCCTTATCCTCTGCATGACCTGTCATTGCCACAGTAAATAGATGAAACCCACTAGCATGAGTAGGAGTTCTTTGAGCCCTGATGTGCCTACTCATTCATGCTTGTTTGTCATGCCTGCTATTGCTTAGAGTTGAGTCAGGTCTGATTCATCGGGAATGAATTGGAATGTGATGAACATGTCCTACCGTTGAGAGCTAAGTGTGTGAACACGATTTGGTAAAGGTAGCGGTGAGAGGCCATGTAGGAGTACATGGTGGGTTGTCTCATTGCAGCCGTCCTCAGAAACTGAGTTTTGTGTCTGTGATCCATGAACAGCTACTACCACTCATTGGGATCCTTAATTGACCCTCTCGGCTTCTTAATCACCCTAGTACTCTGCCCAGGAGTTGCAGCTAGTTTCTGGTGTTTGTAGGTTATGTGTTGGCGGCCGTGCGTAGCGTTGACCCTAGGGGTGGGCTATGATGCGGTAGATACACCATGGCCGGGCATGCCAGGCGCCCGTTTGGTGTCTCGGAACCCTGTACACATCGTTCGGGGCTGTATGTGGAAACCTCGGACGGACTCCCTGCGGATGGAACCTGGATAGGCGATAAACCTGGACTAGAGACTTGAGTGTTTAGGTAGGCCGTGGCCGACACCCTCGTTGGGCTTCCGCTTGAAGGTTGCCGAGTACATGTCATGTAAACGACGGTCAGTGGAGGGAGCGTGTGTGAAGAAGTACACCCCTGCAGGGTTATCATTATCTATTCAAATAGCCGGATTCCTCGGATATGGAAACTTGGACCCCTTGCATAGTTCATAGACAAGTGAAAGTGGATACTCTAAAACTCGCAAGATAAGTGTGAGTGCTATGGATGGCCTTCTCGTAGGGAGACATGAGCGGATCCATAGTGGTGTATTGAATGGTGAATATGTGGACTCGTGTGCGCCACCTCAAAAGAGTTGCTTGCAGTCGTAGTTCAGGTTAGCCACTAAGTCAAAGCCGGCTTGCTGTAGTTAAACTCCAGCACCCCCTTGTGGATACCGATGCATATGTAGCTAGTTTTGATGTAAGTCTTGCTAAGTACCATTGTACTCACGTTTGCTTAATTAATTTTTTTGCAGAGAGATTTCAGTCTCGCTAGTAGTTCCGCGTGGACTTCGACGTTTAGCTTGATACCTCAGCTACGATCTTGTGCCCTCGGCAGGATCTGGTAGTTAGTCAGGCTTCTTAGCCTTTTTCATTTGTAGATGTCTGTACGCAGACATGTTAAGCTTCCGAATGTGCTTTGATTTGTATGCTATGATTGTTAGGTCATGAGACTCATGTTTGTAATTTCTCGCTCCTCGGAGGCTAATGAATAAATACTTGAGTCGTAGAGTTATGTTGTGATGCCATGTTGTATTTACACATATCGAGCATATTGTGTATATGATTGAAATGCTTGGTATGTGTGGGATCCGACAATCTAGTTGTTTATCCTTGACAACCTCTCTTATGGGGAAATGTAGTCTAGTGCTTCCATGAGCCATAGTAGTCCGCTACAGCCCGGTTCACCGGAGTCCTGCTAGCCCAGCACTACTACTCAGGACAGTTGACTGGCCGGCATGTGTTTCACTTCGTTCATGTGTCTGTCCCTTCGGGGAAATGTCACGCGGTGACATCCGGAGTCCTGCCTAGCCTGCTACAGCCTGGATTCACACGCTGCTGACCGACATGCTCGATGTGATTCATGTATGCCTGTCCCCATAGGTTGGTGCCGCTTTGGGTTCACGACTAGCCATGTCGGCCCGGGTTCTCTGTCATATGGATGCTAGCGACATTATCATATACGTGAGCCAAAAGGCGCAAACGGTCCCGGGCCAGGTAAGGTGGCACCCGTGGGAATACCGTGCGTGAGGCCGCAAAGTGATATGAAGTGTTACATGCTAGATCGGTGTGACTTTGGAATCAGGGTCCTAACAGCGTTGGTATCAGAGCCCGACTGCCTGTAGGATTACCAAGCCAAACTGGTCGAAGTTGTGTCTAGAAATGCTTTAGTTATGTAGGGGAATTGATTGTGGAAGGGAACACAAGGCTCTTTTTACTCCTTATACCTTATGCCTTCTGATCTGAGTCACCCTCTTCTTTTCTGCGGGGGTTAAGAACTAGGCTTCTCCTCTATCTCTCAGGATGACGTGTTACTAAACCGTAGTTGCCTAGGATTGTTGAGTTCAAGCCTTAGTTCAGTTCTTACTACTTCCATATGTCATAGCTGGCCTCAAAACTTTGATATGATGTTGTTGAGTGGTTATGCCACCATTTTGCAGGATGTCTCAAATATTTTTGAGCATTTACATCCGTTATGTTGTTCGAGTCATCCCAGGTTTCTAGATAATCTGATGCATTTGCAATCCTTTCTTTCTGTTCCCGATGTCCTTTATGGTCATAATAAGCACACTTACCTGTGCGTTGAGGTAATTTATTGTCTCGACATATATGTTGGAGCTATTATTATGACCGTAGGTGTTTTAGGGAGTCACCTAGTAATCTAGCAATGCTTTGTATTCCCAGTGTGATGATTCTGGCCATCATTCTCGAAAGCATTCCGCGATGCCATTTAGTTAGTAGGTATTCTATTCCTAGGTTTGAACCCGAGATTCACTCTAGTCACCTCCTATTGATAGTGTTTGCTCGTTCCTTTAGGATATTAGTAACCTTGCGACAGTCCTCGAGGTCCGTGGTATTTCCTTCTTCCAAATACCATGAACCATTAAGGCAGAAGTTCTTTGAACTAAAATATCACAATCAGAGTACTCTTGAGGAGTTCTCCATTCATAATTGTGATTCTGCCAGATCTACCTTTCTGCATGGGTTATCTGGAAGAAACCTGTTGAACTTGGTTCGACATATTAATCTATGCATCCACAACTCTGAAAGATATATGTCCTCTTGAGTTGTCCCTCTTCATTTATATTCTGACCATCGTCTATCAATTGATAGTCAGGAGTAATTGTGCATCCGTGTTATCGATGTTTATTATTCTCGTGGTCCGTTAAGACATTCTATTTCAGAATGATTAGGAGAAACAAACTCCAGTACCTCATCCATATCCAGGATTGGGTCAAAGTAGTTGTGTTTTGCAGATCAAATGCCAATCCAGCTTTTGCTCTGTTCTACCCTGGAGTATTACCCCCTTTATGTCAGGATTGTCATGAGAATTGCACCCTCTCTCATGAATTCTTGACGCAGTGATACTTCTTACCATCATTTTTATTCCTCGGTCCTGTGTTGTCGCAACTGGAATGTCGGCGAGTGAACCATGATGTGTGAAATCAATACTCCTAGCAACTAGTTGCTAGGTAGCTAATGGACAATAATTTCTTTCTTAGCGTGTTGGTTATTGAATCATCATCCTAAGATTGATCGTGCTACCTAGTCCATTTTTCCTGGAGCACTCTTCGATCAATGAGTTAGGATTGTGTCAGTCCCTCGATCTCTTGATCATATCGTCTTGCTCTAAAAAGCAAGATTGTTCCCGAGCTTAGAAACATATCGGTGGTTCGTGGTTTTCTGAATATTTCCTCGGAAGTATCACCAGGTTGCCCCCTGACTGTTATGTTGAGCTCGTGATCAAGTTGGTTTCTTGTAAACCACCCCTTCTCCAAGAATCTGTGTTGGATACCCTGAGCTAGTTGGTTAAGCTGAACAACAACATGGAGAGTTGGAAGATGAAAGCTTGTCCAGCTCAGTTCATTCCAAAGGGATATCCTTGTGTGTGTGTTGAAGAAAGATGATATTTTCATCGATTGTTCCTCGGGATCGGTTGTTGAATCTATCGTCCTGTCCAAACCTTGATTTGAGTGTGGGCTATCGTCAAGTCAAATGAGAACCAACGATGTTCATAATGTTGTCTTACTCGTGGTTGTTTCCTCGAGCATACACCGTTATATCTTTTGGGTCTGACCAATGCTATCACCTTGTTCACATAATTATGGAATTCCATCTTCACAGAAATCTGGATGACCTGTTGTTGAGCCCATCGACAATATTTTCATCTTATCCATGATTCATGTTGAACATTAAGCTAGTGTTGGAAACTTTGAAAGCATTTCTTCATGCTAGCTCATGAAGCATATGTTTGGTATAAGAAGTGACTTCCTCTAGTTCATGTGCATTTGAAGCAAGTTGCTGCCATGAATTTGGGAAAGTTTGTTTCGCTTCCTCTGGAATCATCCCAAGTCAGTCATGCATACGTGCGAAGTATTCTGTGGTCTGGAGACTTGCAACCTTCATCCTATATGAATCCCTAGCACACCAAGCCACTGATTGATTTGTTCAAGGAGAAGAAGTTTCTTCTTAAGAGCTAGATTTACGCAAGGACTTCGATATCCTCGATGATGGTTCCCCATTTGGACTCGGTAGTGTTTTATTATAAGACTACTATGTGGTCATGCTTGTCTGGGACAGCGTGTTCACATGTTTGTAGCAAAACCAGCTCATGTTTTGGAGCTTACTATCGTAGTTCATTTTCTGAGAATCTCGCAACGTCATCTCGTCGGTTTGTGTTGCAAACTTTCTTTTCCAGACATGCTGTCAGAAATATCCTATTACCAACCAGATCTGAATCTCAGGCAGATATGATGGTTGGAACTTTTCCAGGATCTATGATGTAGGTCCCGACAGGGTTGATGTTCTGGCCGACACACCTAGCTGGAAGATCTGTCATTATAGTATCTTGCCCATTTTTCCATGAGGATTTCGTGCGGCTTATTATAGAAGTTGTTCCTTAGGAATCCTTGTGCTCTCAGTTTCTTTGATGATTCTATAACCATTGAAACATTGGAAACACTCTCGACTGTTGAGTTTTGCCCCAGTTACCAGAATCATTCCCAGCATTTGCATTTTGTTCCCAGCTTGTACCTCAGTAGTAGTTATCCAGGATCATCTTCAAAGGTGGACTTACCATGGGTCCCATCCATTTCCGGTGATCAGCAAAAGTCATCCATTGCGTTGTCTTCAACAAGGTAGTCCACATCATCTATTCTAGTCAGGGTATGCCATTTCTTCGAGCTCTTTCAAACGATCAATTGTAAATTGCCTTAAGCTGGTATGCAGAGTTTCAATGATCTATGGATCAAAAGTAATTCTTTTTGCCACTTAAGGGAACAATCCAACGAGTCACCTTTCCCAAGGTGCCCCGTTACATGACAATGGCAATTATTTCCTCGCCACCTTGACACCATCCACCATCTTTCTAAGCGTGGAATTGTTGCCCACCAAATCAAACCACGTCGTTTGTTCTTCCATCCCTCTCGATTTGTTTGGTGTCTCAACTCAAGATGTTTCAACATGTCATTCTGTGAGTTGGTCTTGTGATCATTAGGATGATCCATCCATGTAGACATGTCTCGCTCTGTTGACCACATGTTGGATGAAGATCTTGAAAGCAAAGATGTCAAGATCAATTTGAAGCAATGAATCAACATCTTCGATAAGCACAGTTGGATCGTGAAGATCATGTTAGCTTTGTGTCCCCTCTGTCTTCTTACCTCGCGTCTTAAATCTCGGGACGAGATTCTTGTTTAGTGGGGGTGAGTTGTCACAGCCCTAGAGTTTGCTTGTAACTAGTGGCATTGCATCCATACATCATGTTTAAATTTCTTGAAACTTGAAATGGGGATTGTTGAAACCCTAGCACCAAATGAATTTAACTAGGCTCAGTAAAAATATTCTCAGAGATCCCAAAATATTCTTGAAAATGTTCATGATTTTTGATAAAGGTGAAAACCTTTGCCAAAAATGATGAATATATATTTCCAGGACATTCTGGATCTTTGAATTAACTCATATCGTATTTGAATTGGAGCATTTAAATCCTATAAATATTTTTAAATGCTCTAATAACTCCGAAACTAGTTTTGGGTTGTTGGAAATAATCCAAACACTACCCACAATTATTTTCAGGATTTTACAAAGTGGATTAGTATTTTTACTGATTCAAAACATAATAAAAGAAATACAAAACTGAAATAAAAAAAGAGAAGAGGGACGAGTTACCTGCCGCTCACCTCCCTGGCCCAGCCCAGCACGGTAGAGGCCCAGCCCACAGGGGCATGAGCATCTTCTACCTCTGCCAGTAGGCAGAGGCGAACCAGCGCACGATGCCGGCTGCGCCAGCTCTTGCTTCACGCTGGCGAGCTCTCCTCCCCCCACGCCCTCGAGACGTGACGCAGCTCCCTGGCCCACTCCCTCACTCTCCCCATGCTCATCCCCTCCTCTGGCTCCCTCCCCCTCTCTTCCCCGAGCGCCCGCCGTCGCCGCCGCTTGCCAAAGCCGTGCACCCGGAGCTCCCCTCGCCGCGCCGACCCGCCCAGGAGAACCACAGGGTGGTCTTCATCATCTACGAGGAGCCACGCGACGCCGGACACCCCGCATCGCCGGCTACCTCGTCTTCTTCCTCCTCTGCCGCCGAAGATCGCCGGCGACCTCCCGTCATCACCAGCCCCTTCCCGAGCTCACCGACGCCCCCGTTGCAACCGTTGTGAGCTCCTGCCTGTAACCCCCCTCCTCCCTGCATCGATTGCGCCATGTAGCCACCATTTCCACCGGAGCCGAGAGCACCTCACCGCCGGCCATGACGCCGTCGTGGCTACAGCCGTGCAAGCACACGTCCGAGCTCACCACTGCAATCAGTGCAGCCCCACGATTCGAACGCACGCACCCTTGGCTCCTGCCATGCCCTACCGCATCCATTCCGAGTTCACCCGAGCGCTGGCCGCCGCCACGAGCTCGAGTCCGGCGAGCTTGCTCCACCCCTGCCCCTCCCGCTCGCACAGTTCAACGTGGACGAGTCTCTTCATTCCGTAGATGGCCTTGTCCGTCGTTTTGGACGCTAGAGGATGAATCCCAAATGCATCTGCCATCTCTGGCCTCGCCGGCGGCGAGCCGCGGGTCAACTCCGGCGTGTTTTGACCCCGGTTGGCTGGGTTGACTTCCCCCCTGACTCACTGACGTGTGGGCCAGGCCCCTGCTTAATTAAGCAATAGATTAATTAGCGTTAATTAACTTAGTTAGATAGGTGAGTCTCTGACATGTGGGCCCAGGCCTTAACTAAACTAGATTAGGTTTAGTTTAATTTTAATTAACCTTGTTAGTTAACTGTGTCACTGACGTGTGGACCCCACTCGTCAGGTTTGACCTGGACCGAGCCGTTGACCTGCTGACGTCACTGTGAGGTCATGCTGATGCAATAATTCCTTTCTGGAATTTAAATAAATCTTAAATGATTTATTATTTTCAGAAATGCCCAAAACTTCAAAAAATCATAGAAATTCAACCGTAACTCCAAATGAAATAATTTATATATGAAAAATTATCAGAAAAATCCAATCTATCCATTTATGCTACTTTCATGCATGTTAAACCAACTTATACCCACTGTATAAGTGAAAACATGATAATGGCATTTTAACTGCTAAATATGGAGTTTGCATATGAACCCTTGGTCCATATGGACTTCATTTAAATTGTTGCTAGATGCATTAGTGCAAAACAAATTCATATTGCCATGTCATAGCACGCATCATATTGTTGCATATCGTCATGTGTTGATTGAGTTCTTTCTCAGTTGCCGGTGTTTGTCCCCTCTCGATAGACGTGGTTCCGACGATGAGTTCGATGACACCAATGGAGAACTGTACTATCTTCGGAAGTGTCAGGCAAGCAAAACCCCCTTGTTCATTCCGATACAATCCCAATCTCTCGCTCCTGCTCTCTTTTACTGTATTAGGACAACAACGTTTCAACTGTTACATGCTGCGGTAGCTGAACCCCTTATCCTCTGCATGACCTGTCATTGCCACAGTAAATAGATGAAACCCACTAGCATGAGTAGGAGTTGTTTGAGCCCTGATGTGCCTACTCATTCATGCTTGTTTGTCATGCCTGCTATTGCTTAGAGTTGAGTCAGGTCTGATTCATCGGGAATGAATTGGAACATGATGAACATGTCCTACCGTTGAGAGCTAAGTGTGTGAACATGATTTTGTAAAGGTAGCGGTGAGAGGCCATGTAGGAGTACATGGTGGGTTTTCTCATTGCAGCCGTCCTCAGGAACTGAGTTTTGTGTCTGTGATCCATGAACAGCTACTACCACTCATTGGGATCCTTAATTGACCCTCTCGGCTTCTTAATCACCCTAGTACTCTGTCCAGGAGTTGCAACTAGTTTCTGGTGTTTGTAGGTTATGTGTTGGCGGCCGTGCGTAGCGCTGACCCTAGGGGTGGGCTGTGATGCGGTAGATACACCATGGTCGGGCATGCCGGGCGCCCGTTTGGTGTCTCGGAACCCTGTACACATTGTTCGGGGCCGTATGTGGAAACCTCGGCCGGACTCCCTGCGGATGGAACCTAGATAGGCGATAAACCTGGACTAGAGACTTGAGTGTTTAGGTAGGCCGTGGCCGACACCCTCGTTGGGCTTCCGCTTGAAGGTTGCCGAGTACATGTCATGTAAACGACGGTAAGTGGTGGGAGCGTGTGTGAAGAAGTACACCCCTGCAGGGTTATCATTATCTATTTGAATAGCTGGATTCCTCGGATATGGAAACTTGGACCCCTTGCATAGTTCATAGACAAGTGAAAGTGGATACTCTAAAACTCGCAAGATAAGTGTGAGTGCTATGGATGGCCTTCTCGTAGGGAGACGAGAGCGGATCCATAGTGGTGTATTGAATGGTGAATATGTGGACTCGTGTGCGCCACCTCAAAAGAGTTGCTTACTGAGGGAGTCCTGGATTAGGGGGTGTTCGGGTAGCCGGACTATACCTTCAGCCAGACTCCTGGACTATGAAGATACAAGATTGAAGACTTCGTCCCGTGTCCGGATGGGACTTTCCTTGGCGTGGAAGGCAAGCTTGGCGATGCGGATATTCGAGATCTCCTACCATTGTAACCGACTTTATGTAACCCTAACCCTATCCGATGTCTATATAAATCGGAGGGTTGTAGTCCGTAGGCAATCAACTCCATACACAACAATCATACCATAGGCTAGCTTCTAGGGTTTAGCCTCCTTGATCTCGTGGTAGATCTACTCTTGTACTACCCATATCATCAATATTAATCAAGCAGGAGTTGGGTATTACCTCCATCAAGAGGGCCCGAACCTGGGTAAAACAAAGTGTTCCCTGCCTCCTGTTACCATCCGGCCTAGACGCACAGTTCGGGACCCCCTACCCGAGATCCGCTCGTTTTGACACCGACATTGGTGCTTTCATTGAGAGTTCCTCTGTGTCGTCGCCTTTAGGCCCGATGGCTCCTTTGATCATCAATAACGATATGGTCCAGGGTGAGATTTTCCTCCCCGGACAGATCTTCGTCTTCGGCGGCTTCGCTCTGCGGGCCAATTCGCTCGGCCACCTGGAGCAGATCGAAAGCTACGCCCCTGGCCATCAGGTCAGGTTTGGAAGCCTAAACTACACGGCTGACATCCATGGGGACTTGATCTTCGACGGATTTGAGCCACAACCAAGCGCGCCGCACTGTCTCGATGGGCATGATATAGCTCTGCCACCGAATAGTGCCTGGAAGGCCGCATAAGCATCGGTTCCGACCCCTAACTTGGAGCCTGTTGCACCAATCGAGGATGAGCGGTTGGACGCCACCTCGGGGGCTGCGATCCCAAAAGCGATCGAGCCGAACACTAGCCCCGCACTCTGCACTACCCGTGACTCCGAGGATCCGGACTCCTCCCTGGACTCCGAACCCCCCGCGCCCCTGCCAATCGAATCCGATTGGGCGCCGATAATGGAGTTCACCACCACAGACATCTTTCAGCATTCGCCTTTTGGCGACATCCTGAATTCTCTTAAGTCTCTCTCTTTATCAGGAGAGCCCTAGCCGGACTACGGTCAACGAGGGTGGAATACGGATGATGAGGAAATTCAAAGCCCACCCACCACCCACTTTGTAGCCACTGTCGATGATCTAACCGACATGCTTGACTTCAGCTCCGAAGACATCGACGGCATGGACGACGATGTAGGAGACGAACAGGAACCAGCACCTATAGGGCGCTGGAAGGCCACCTCGTCATATGACATATATATGGTGGACACTCCAAAAGATGGAGATGGCGATGGAACAGTGGGGGATGGCGCCCCCAAGAAACAGCCGAAGCACCGGCGTCAGCGGCGCCGCTCTAAATCCTGCCAAAGCAAAAACGGTGATTCCGGCACGGGAATAATACTACCCCGGATAACGCCGAAGAACACCCACCTCAGCAAGATTCAGCACAGGAAGATGGAGAAGCCAGCCCTCATGAGAGAGCGGCAGACCGAGAGGTCAAGGATGATAACTATACGCCTCCTTCCGAAGACAAGGCAAGCCTCGATGACGATGAATTCGTCATACCATCAGACCCCGCCGAACAAGAGCGTTTTAAACGCAGGCTTTTAGCCACGGCAAGTAGCCTCAAGAAAAAGCAGCAACAGCTTAAAGCTGCCCAAGATTTGCTAGCTGACAGATGGACTGAAGTCCTTGCGGCCGAAGAGTATGAACTCGAACGCCCCTCCAAGAGTTACCCGAAGCGCAGGACGCTACCCCGATCAGAGGAGGAAGCACCTACATCACCAGCGCATGACATGGCAGACCGGCCACCTCGCGGCCGCGACAGAGAGGCCTCTCGGCCCTCCACCGAAGCCATGCCCCGACGCTGCTCAACTAAGGCACGGGAAAATGCGCCCGACCTGCGAGACATACTGGAGGATAAGGCAAGACAAACAAGATCGATCTACGGATCGCGCAGGCGCCCTACAGCATGTGATAATGATCTTCACGCTGGATACAACAAATCCGGCCGGGCCGAACACAACAGACATAGCTCTTCCGAGCTGCGTCGTGATATAGCCCAGTACAGAGGCGCCGCACACTCGCTATGCTTCACGAATGAAGTAATGGATTATAAAATCCCAGAGGGTTTCAAACCCGTAAACATCGAATCATACGATGGCACAACAGACCCGGTGGTATGGATCGAGGATTATCTCCTTCACATCCACATGGCACGCGGCGATGATCTACACGCCATCAAATACCTCCCGCTCAAACTTAAAGAACCGGCCCGACATTGGCTTAACAACTTGCCAGCAGACTCAATCGGTTCTTGGGAGGACCTGGAAGCCGCATTCCTCGACAACTTCCAGGGCACTTACGTGCGACCGCTGGATGCCGACGACTTAAGCCACAAAATTCAGCAGCCAGAAGAATCAGCCAGACAATTCTGGACACGGTTCCTAACAAAGAAAAACCAGATAGTTGACTGTCCGGACGCAAAGGCCCTAGTAGCCTTCAAGCATAACATCCGCGACGAGTGGCTTGCCCGGCACCTGGGACAGGAAAAGCGGAAATCCATGGCAGCCCTCACGACACTCATGACCCGCTTTTGCGCGGGAGTAGACAGCTGGCTAGCTCGCAGTAACAACTTATCAAAGAACCCTGGTAATTCGGATACCAAGGACAAAAGTGGCAGGACACGTCGGAATAAGCAAAAACGCCGCGTTAACAGCGATAACAATGAAGACACGACAGTCAATGCCGGATTCAAAGGCTATAAATCCGGTCAGCGGAAAAAGCCATTCAAAAAGAATACTCAGGGCCCGTCTAGTTTGGAACGAATACTCGATCGCTTGTGCCAGATACATGGCACCCCCGAAAGGCCAGCCAATCACACTAACAGGGATTGTTGGGTGTTCAAGCAGGCAGGCAAGTTAAGGGCCGAAAACAGAGACAAGGGGCTGCACAACGACGACGAGGAGCCCAAGCCGCCGAACAACAATGGACAGAAGGGCTTTCCCCCACAAGTGCGGACGGTGAACATGATATATGCAACCCACATTCCCAAGCGGGAGCGGAAGCGTGCGCTACGGGACGTATACGCGATAGAGCCAGTCGCCCCAAAGTTCAACCCATGGTCCTCCTGCCCGATCACTTTTGATCGAAGGGACCATCCCACTAGCATCCGTCATGGCGGCTTCGCCGCATTGGTTCTCGACCCAATCATCGACGGATTTCATCTCACAAGAGTCCTCATGGACGGCGGCAGTAGCCTGAACCTGCTTTATCAGGATACAGTGCGGAAAATGGGCATAGATCCCTCAAGGATTAAGCCCACAAGAACGACCTTTAAAGGTGTTATACCAGGTGTAGAATCCAACTGTACAGGCTCAGTGACACTTGATGTGGTCTTCGGATCCCCGGACAATTTCCGAAGCGAAGAGTTAATCTTCGATATAGTCCCGTTTCGCAGTGGCTATCATGCCCTGCTCGGACGAACCGCATTCACAAAGTTTAATGCGGTGCCGCACTACGCATATCTCAAGCTCAAGATGCCAGGCCCTCGAGGAGTAATTACGGTCAACAGAAACACCGAACGCTCCCTCCGTACGGAGGAGCATACGGCGGCTCTCGCAGCGGAGGTACATAGTAGCTTTCTCAGGCAATTCTCCAGTCCGGCCATTAAAAAGTCAGACACTGCCAAGCGCGCCCGGAGTAACCCATAGCAGAACAGCCTGGCACACCCAGAGCAAGCGTAGCAATGCGGCCCCAACCCCAGCTTTCGCGACATAGCAAAACCAGTACCTCGCGTACATAACTACGCCCTTGAAATACCATGGGCACAGGGGAAGGGGCACAATAACGGCACGCCCAAAACGCGGCTTAAAACGTACTAGGGGCTGCCGGATTCTTTTTTTCATTTTTTCTTACTTCCAGGACTCCATACTTCGGACGACCTGTTCGGCAATTCGACTGCCGCACAAACGATGCAAGATCCAGGGAGGCAGACAAGCCATGCCGCATTATGGAACTCCCAGGTGGTCTTTGTTACGAGCGATATACCTGTTTTAAATACAATTCCGCGGCCTGCCCCTGGTCAGGACATACTGAATAGTCCAAATATCTTTTTTGCTTATCGCACTCCTTGTATCGTTCGGCTTTGATAAATAGACTCTCTATAAACAATGCATAGCTTTTGTCTATTTTCTGCATTACTCTCTTTTATATATGTTCATTAATGACATGTTGCACCCGTACACTATGGTACGGCAAGTACGATAGGGGCTTCAGTACCCTTTGATATGGTGTGAGAAGCCCGTACACTTTCACAAGTGCGGCACCCCGAACTTATAGCACTATATGCATCGGCTCCGAATCATGATTTGGGTCAATAGTTGGGTTTTCCCGGCTCCTATGGTTTGGTGCCTTACGTTCCGCTCCATCGGCTAAGGTAGCACTAGGAGAACCACTGCGATTGTGCCCCGGTTGAGCTGGGTTAAGCACCTCAGTGGAGAAAGCTAAAACTGCCTGTCATGATGAGGCGAGAGACCGGTCGCTGTTCGAGAGGTTTTTCGAGTCCCTAAAGACTTATGCTGCTTCGAGCGAGGAGCCGGATTTTTCCGGCCAAGGTATGGATAGCGCCCCGAACTCGGTCTTCCGAACTAGGGGCTTCGCCAAAATTTAAAATTATAAAGTTCTATGGCTAAGTGAGAGTGTTCAAGCATTATAGTCCGATTGCCTGGTTCGTTGTGCTGAGCGCCTCCCTCGAAGGACCCAACCATGGGAAAAAGAGCGCTCAGGTTTATCACCAAACACCCCAACACTAGTGGCATGGGGGCAGAAGCCGACGACTGGCCATCTCTCAATTTTTGATAAACAGCCGCACAGAAAATAATATTTTAAATTCAATAAGCATTGCTTAGCGCATATGAACAAGTTTTCAGCGCACAGGATAAAAATGAGCGAGTTTATTCAAAAATTACATCCTTGGTACATTCATCCGCCACAGGGCGGGCACCTGCAAGAACATCCTTGTAATAGTTCTCGGGCTTGCGATGCTCCTTCCCCGGCGGAGGCCCGTCCCTCACAAGCTTTTCACCATCTAGCTTACCCCAGTGCACCTTTGCACGGGCAAGGGCCCTACGGGCACCTTCGATGTAGACGGAGCGCTTGATGACCTCGAGCCTTGGACAGGCCTCCACCAGCCGCCGCACCAGCTCGAAGTAGCTCCCAGGCAGGGCCTCTCCGGGCCACAGCCGAACTATGAAGCCTTTCATGGCCTGTTCGGCCACCTTGTGGAGCTCGACCAGCTGTTTCAGCTGGTCGCTCAAGGGCACAGGGTGTCCGGCCTCAGCATACTGAGACCAGAACACCTTCTCCGTCGAGCTGCCCTCTTCAGCTCGGTAGAATGCGGCAGCGTCGGATACGCTGCGGGGAAGATCTGCGAATGCCCCTGGAGAACTCCGGATTCGGGTAAGTAACAGGTAGTTTACTTTTATATTTCTGCTTTGCATAAAGAATGCCTTACCCGCTGCTATGTTCTTCATCTCCTCCAATTCTTGGAGGGCCTTTTGGGCTTCAGCCTTGGCAGACTTGGCAGTCTCAAGGGCCGCCGCGAGCTCGGACGCTTGGGTCTTTGACTCAAGCTCCAAACCCCATGTTTTTTCATGAGAGCCTAAAGCTCTTGCTGCACCTCCCCGACCTGAGCCCCAAGTTTCTCTCGCTCGGTGCGCTCCATGACCGTTTTCTTTTCGGCCTCGGACAGCGCCTGCTTGAGGGTCGCCACCTCAGTCGTGGCCCCTATAATAAGCAGTGCAATCCTGTTATTTTTTTGCAATCACGCCTCTCTATAGGCACTTTTCCTGTAAGGTATTTCTTACCCTTTTCTCCTCGAGCTGCCGCTTGGCAAGGCCGAGCTCTTGCTCGGTCCGCTCGAGGTCCTGCTTCAGGACACCCACCTCCGCAGTCAGTGCGGCGGTGGATAGCAGCAAAGCCTGCATACGCATATTGACTCTTTTTTGTTAGACTCCTGCAAAATTTAATAGATCCTCTATTCGGCTTTTCTTTCCGAACGCCAAACAGAGCATCAGGGGCTACTGTCTATGCGGTAATATTTATATATATTTTTACTTACCTCGATGCCTGTTAGGAGGCTAGCGCAAGCTTCACTCAGTCCGCTCTTGGCGGACTGAACCTTCTGGATCACCATACTCATAACAGTACGGTGCTCCTCGTCGATGGAGGCGCCGTCAAGCACCTCCAGCAGATTGTCCGGCACCTCCGGTTGGATGGAGGCCGCTGGCTCAGAAGGCTTGCTCCTCTTGGAAGGAGTTCACCTACCGCGGTCCGGAACTGTTGAAGATTCCGGCGCGGTGTCCGGCACAAAGCCGGACTTGGAGCCCTGGGGGGTCTTGTCCCCTTTACTCCTGGAGTCCGGGAGGTCGCCTCGCGGCTCCTCCAGGACCACCTCCTCCTGCCCCGGAGCTCATTGTGACGCCACTTCGGTGTCATCCGCAGTGCGGGGGTTGACAGCGTGCGGAACTGAGTTCACGTCCGATGAATCCAGGGAGCCGCTCGACGACTCGTTGAGTTCGGCCCGGGGCGGGCTGCATGATTATATTCGACATTAGGGAAAGCTGTGCAACAAAAGGAATATTATGGGTTACTTTGGTATCCGAACACTTACGATTTCGCCGGACGCCTGGTCCTGTCCGGCCACTCCTCTTCGTCCTCGTTGGTGTCGGGGGCGTAGTCCGGCGGAGGGGTTTTCCTCTTCTTGGACCCTTCGGCCCCCCTACTGGGGCGGCCTTCCTCTTCTTGCCTCCCCCTGCTGGAGGGGGAGAGGTTTCTTCTTCCTCCTCCTCGTCTCCACGGGAGGAGTGCATCTCGGACTCATTGGACGACGAGTCCGACACCACCATATGCCGGGAACTCTTTCGAGTCCCCGTGGCCTTCTTCTTGGCCTTATTCTCCGGCACCACATAAGGTGCCGGAACCAGCAGCTTCGCTAGTAGAGCGGGGGCTAGGTCTTCGGGCAAGGGAGCCGGACAGTTAATCGATTCGGACTTCGCCCGCCAAGCCTGTCAAAGGTGAGGGAGTTTAGATCCCGCATAGAGTCAAACTATGAAAAGAAACTTAGCATCCTGTAAAAGGTGAAAATGGCTTACCTCGCTAGCGTGACGTTGCGAGCCGTATCCGCGGTCCTCGGAAGCGGATGTGGGAGCCTCGGCGCCTTTGCTTAGCACCCTCCAGACGTCTTCATACGTCGTGTCGAAGAGCCTGTTAAGGGTTCGGTGCTGCGCCGGGTCGAACTCCCACAGATTAAAGTCCCGTTATTGACACGGGAGGATCCGGCGGATGAGCATAACCTGGACTACATCGACGAGCTTGATCGGCTTGCTCACCAGGGACTGGATGCATGTCTGCAGTCTGGTCAGCTCTTTTTCGTCGCCCCACGACAGGCCCATCTCTTTCCAGGACATAAGCCGTGTGGGGGGTCCGAATCGGAACTCGGGGGCTGCGATCCATTTCGGATCGCACGGCTCGGTGATGTAAAACCACCATGATTGCCACCCCTTCAGGGTCTCCACGAAGGAGCCCTCGATCCATAGGACGTTGGCCATCTTGCCCGCCATGGCGCCTCCGCACTCCGCCTGGCTGCCGCGCACCACCTTGGGCTTGACGTTGAAGGTCTTGAGCCAGAGGCCGAAATGGGGGCGGATGCGGAGGAAAGCCTCGCACACGATGATAAACGCCGAGATGTTGAGGACGAAGTTCGGGGCTAGATCGTGGAAATCCAGGCCATAGTAAAACATGAGCCCCCGGACAAATGGGTGGAGTGGAAAACCCAGTCCATGGAGAAAGTGGGGAAGGAATACTACCCTCTCATGGGGCCTTGGGGTGGGGAGAAGCTGCCCCTCCTCGGGAAGCCGGTGCGCGATGTCTTTGGAAAAGTATCCGGCCTTCCTTAGCCTTTTGACATGGCCCTCCGTGACGGAGGAGACCATCCACTTGCCTCCCGCTCCGGACATTGCTGGAGAAGGTTGAGGTGAGAAGTGCGGGCTTGGGCGCTGGAGCTCGAGTGCGCAGGAGATGGATAGGCAAAGGAGGAAGAAGGCGTAGGTAAAACGGTGGATCCTTATCCCCTTATATGGGCGGATGTGGTTGTGCGTCCCCACCAGCCTAGTAAAACTCGCTTGCCTCCCAAGCGCCGTGATAAATGGCACGGTTAGGGTTACCCACGTCCATATTGATGAGAATCCCGTAAGGGGGGTACACGATCTCTGCTTTGACAAGACGTGCCAAGGAAACCGCCTCACAAAACATGCTGAGGTGGAAAAGTAAAAACGATTCGAGTAAAGGACTTGGTCGTAGTGTGATGACGCACTGCGGAATACGTCGGCAGATTTGATTTGTGTCAATATTATTCTCTCTATGGCAATATGTGGAAACTTATTTTGCAGAGCCGGACACTACTATTGGTGTTTACAATCTTCTATGAAGGACTTGGAGGAGGAACCCGCCTTGCAATGCCGAAGACAATTTGCGCGCCGGACTCGTCGTCATTGAAGCCTGGTTCAGGGGCTACTGAGGGAGTCCTGGATTAGGGGGTGTTCGGGTAGCCGGACTATACCTTCAGCCGGAGTCCTGGACTATGAAGATACAAGATTGAAGACTTCGTCCCGTGTCCGGATGGGACTTTCCTTGGTGTGGAAGGCAAGCTTGGCGATGCGGATATTCGAGATCTCCTACCATTGTAACCGACTTTATGTAACCCTAACCCTATCCGGTGACTATATAAACCGGAGGGTTGTAGTCCGTAGGCAATCAACTCCATACACAACAATCATACCATAGTCTCGCTTCTAGGGTTTAGCCTCCTTGATCTCGTGGTAGATCTACTCTTGTACTACCCATATCATCAATATTAATCAAGAAGGAGTAGGGTATTACCTCCATCAAGAGGGCCCGAACCTGGGTAAAACAAAGTGTTCCCTGCCTCCTGTTACCATCCGGCCTAGGCGCATAGTTCGGGACCCCCTACCCGAGATCCGCCGGTTTTGACACCGACACTTGCAGTCGTAGTTCAGGTTAGCCACTAAGTCAAAGCTGGCTTGCTGCAGTTAAACTCCACCACCCCCCTTGTGGATACCGATGCATATGTAGCTAGTTCTGATGTAAGTCTTGCTGAGTACCTTTGTACTCACGTTTGCTTAATTTATTTTTTTGCAGAGAGATTTTAGTCTCGCTAGTAGTTCCACGTGGACTTCGACGTTTAGCTTGATACCTCAGCTACGATCTTGTGCCCTCGGCAGGATCTGGTAGTTACTCAGGCTTCTTAGCCTTTTTCATTTGTAGATGTCTGTACGCAGACATGTTAAGCTTCCACATGTGCTTTGATTTGTATGCTATGATTGTTGGGTCATGAGACTCATGTTTGTAATTTCTCGCTCCTCGGAGCCTAATGAATAAATACTTGAGTCGTAGAGTTATGTTGTGATGCCATGTTGTATTTACACATATCAAGCATATTGTGTGTATGATTGAAATGCTTGGTATGTGTGGGATCCGACAATCTAGTTGTTTATCCTTGGCAGCCTCTCTTATGGGGAAATGTAGTCTAGTGCTTCCATGAGCCATAGTAGTCCGCTACAGCCCGGTTCACCGGAGTCCTGCTAGCCCAGCACTACTGCTCAGGACACTTGACTCGCCGGCATGTGTTTCACTTCATTCCTGTGTCTGTCCCTTCGGGGAAATGTCACGCGGTGACATCCGGAGTCCTGCCTAGCCTGCTACAGCCCGGATTCACACGCTGCTGACCGACATGCTCGATGTGATTCATGTATGCCTGTCCCCATAGGTTGGTGCCGCTTTGGGTTCACGACTAGCCATGTCGGCCCGGGTTCTCTATCATATGGATGCTAGCGACATTATCATATACGTGAGCCAAAAGGCGCAAACGGTCCCGGGCCAGGTAAGGTGGCACCCGTGGGAATACCGTGCGTGAGGCCGCAAAGTGATATGAAGTGTTACATGCTAGATCGGTGTGACTTTGGAATCGGGGTCCTGACAGTCCTTTCCTACAAAAAGGATTGGGCCATCTTGCTACACCTTATTTACTTTTATTACTTGCTACTCATTACCAATTACCTTATCACAAAACTATCTATTACCGATAATTTCAGTGCTTGCAGAGAATACCTTGCTGAAAACCGCTTATCATTTCCTTTTGCTCCTCGTTGGGTTCGACACTCTTACTTATCGAATGGACTACGATAGATCCCATATAATTGTGGGTCATCAATCATTGGCATGCGTTTGAGAGAGTTATGCGCTACTTGAAGGGCACTGTGAGCTATGGGATTCACTACACCGGGTATCTGAGGGCACTAGAGGGTTATAGTGACTCAAACTGGATATGTGATGTTCACGAGATTAAGGCCACAAGTGGTTATGTTCTTACACTTGGTGGTGGCGCTGTTTCCTAGAAGCCTTGCGAGCAGACCATCTTAACGAGGTTAACTATGGAAGCGGAACTCACAACATTAGACACTGCCGATGACCCACAAGTATAGGGGATCTATCGTAGTCCTTTCGATAAGTAAGAGTGTCGAACCCAATGAGGAGCAGAAGGAAATGATAAGCGGTTTTCAGCAAGGTATTCTCTGCAAGCACTAAAATTATAGGTAACAGATAGTTTTGTGATAAGATAATTGGTAACGAGCAACAAGTAACAAAAGTAAATAAAGTGCAGCAAGGTGGCCCAATCATTTTTGTAGCAAAGGACAAGCCTGGACAAATTCTTATATAGAGAAGAGCGCTCCCGAGGACACATGGGAATTATCGTCAAGCTAGGTTTCATCACGATCATACGATTCACGTTTGGTACTTTGATAATCTGATATGTTGGTGGACTGGTGCTTGGGTGCTGTCCTTACTTGGACAAGCATCCCACTTATGATTAACCTCTATTGCAAGCATCCGCAACTACAACAGAAGTATTAAGGTAAACCTAACCATAACATGAAACATGTGGATCCAAATCAGCCCCTTACGAAGCAACGCATAAACTAGGGTTTAAGCTTCTGTCACTCTAGCAACCCATCATCTACTTATTACTTACCAATGCCTTCCTCTAGGCCCAAATAATGGTGAAGTGTCATGTAGTCGACGTTCACATGACACCACTAGAGGGATGACAACATACATCTCATCAAAATATCGAACGAATACCAAATTCACATGACTACTAATAGCAAGACTTCTCCCATGTCCTCAGGAACAAACGTAACTACTCACAAAGAATATTCATGTTCATAATCAGAGGGGTATTGATATGCATAATGGATCTGAACATATGATCTTCCACCAAGTAAACCAACTAGCATCAACTACAAGGTGTAATCAACACTACTAGCAACCCACAGGTACCAATCTGAGGTTTGGATACAAAGATTGGATACAAGAGATGAACTAGGGTTTGAGATGACATGGTGCTGGTGAAGATGTTCATGGAGATTGATCCCCTCCCTATGAGAGGATCGTTGGTGATGACGATGGTGATGATTTCCCCCTCCCGGAGGGAAGTTTCCCCGGCAGAACAGCTTTGCCAGAGCCCTAGATTAGTTCCGCCAAGGTTTCGCCTCGTGGCGGTGGAGTCTCGTCTTGAAAGCTTGCTTATGATTTTTTCCTCATCGAAAGACTCCATATAGCAGAAGATGGGCATCGGAGGGCCACCAGGGGGCCCACGAGGCAGGGGTGGCCCCCACCCTCGTGGCCAGGGTGTGACCCCCCCTCTGGAACTTCTTGCGCTCAGTATTTTTTATATATTCTGAAAATGACTTCTGTGAAGTTTCAGGACTTTTGGAGCTGTGCAGAATAGGTCTCTAATATTTGCTCCTTTTCTAGCCCAGAATCCCAGCTGCCGGCATTCTCCCTCTTTATGTAAACCTTGTAAAATAAGAGAGAATAGGCATAAGTATTGTGAGATATTGTGTACTAATAACCCATAATGTAATAAATATCTATATAAAAGCATGATGCAAAATGGACGTATCAACTCCCCCAAGCTTAGACCTCGCTTGTCCTCAAGAGAAAGCCGAAATCGAAAAATATGTCCATATGTTTAGAGGTAGAGGTGTCGATAAAAATAAAATACGGACATGAGGGCATCATGATCATTCTTAGAACAACAACGTATATAATTCTTGTCATATGATCTCTTATGCTAGAGTAATAATTCAATCACAATTTAAAGTATGAATCATAAACTTCATTGAAAACTAATAAACTACAATCTCAGTCATTGGAGCAATTTCAATTTATCATAACATAGGAAAGATTCAATGTAAGAGCTTTTTAGCAAGTCAACATACTCAACTATCATATAGTCTTTCCCAATTGCTAACAATCACACAATACTTATGGGTATGGAGTTTTAATCAGACACAGATAAAGATAGGGGCTTATTGTTTTGCCTCCCAATGTTTTACCTCAAGGGTAATGTCAGCAATAATAGTTCATGAAAACTCACATCCAATTAGCCATATATACCAAGATCTTTCCAACATGTTGTGCTTGCCAAAAGATAAAATGTAAAAAGGAAGGCTGAAGATCACCATGACTCTTATGTAAGGTAGGAGATAAAATTAAAAGATAGGCCCTTCACAGAGGGAACCAGAGGCTGTCATGTGCTTTAATGGTTGGATGCACAAAATCTTAATGCGAAAGAACATCACTTTATATTGCCACTTGTGATATGGACCTTTATTATGCAGTCCGTCGCTTTTATTTCTTCTGTATCACATGATCGTATAAAGCTTATTTTCTCCCACACTAATAAGTCATACATATTTAGAGGGCAATTTTTATTGCTTGCACCAATGACAACTTACTTAAGGGATCTTATTCAATCCATAGGTAGGTATGGTGGACTCTCATGGCAAAACTGGTTTAAGGGTGTTTGGAAGCACAAGTAGTATCTCTACTTGGTGCAAAGAATTGGCTAGCATGAGAGGGAAAGGCAAGTTCAATCATGTTCGATGATCCATGACAATATAATTTATCTCATATGTAAGAAAACATAACACATTATGTTGTCTTCCTTGTCCAACGTCAACTCTTTAGCATGTCATATTTTAATGAGTGCTCACAATCATAAAAGATGTCCAAGATAGTGTATTTATATGTGAAGACCTCTCTTTCTTTATTACTTCCTATTAATTGCAACGATGACCAAAACTATGTTTGTCAACTCTCAACAAATTTTATTCATCATACTCTTTATATGTGAGCTCATTACTCTCCATAAGATCCTTATGATCTCTTTGTTTCTTTTTATTTCTTTCTCTTTTCTTTTATTCACTCAAGATCATGGCAAAATAATCAGGCCCTTGACTCAACACTAATCTTTATTATATATAGCTCACGGACTCGATTACATAGAAGGATCATAAAGCAAAACTCACAACTAGATCATACTAAAACTTTATGCTACTAGATCAAGATATTGCCAAAAGGATCGAACTAAGAAAAACGGTAAATATAATAGTGATGGTGATACTATACCGGGGCACTCCCCCAAGCTTGGAAGTTGCCAAGGGGAGTGCCCATACCAGATACTCAGTTCTTCTTTGTTGGTGAAGAATATGGAGATGTTGATGATGGATAGTCGCACATCGAGCGTAGGAGGTCCTCCAACTTGCGGGTAATGCCCTTGAGTGCGATGATATGCTCCTTCAACAAAATATTTTCACGTGTGAGATACTTGTTTTGTATACTGGCTTACACAATCATCTTGAAAGCCTCGATCTCAGTTGGGGTAAGAAGATTGTGATCAAGTTGAAGGATGTCTTCTGCTGCCGGAACATGGTCCTCCGTGGTCTTCTTGATCCCTTCATCCTTGTTGATCTCCATAGGTTCTTCCCTCTTCAGCTCTATCTTCATTAGCCAAGCATCGTTGTCACCATTGTTGGGGGAGGGAGATGACATAATGCCTGGCCTTGACAATCCTAATAGAAAACAGCTTGAAACAAAGACAAGAGATATTTGCGTGATACGGTGGTCAGAACCTTCGGGAGACTATATAATGAATTTTTATCGACCAAAATATGTAACGTGCAAGAAAACGGAGTCTGGAGAGCACACGAGGTGCCCACGAGGCAGGGGGCGCCCAAGGGGGTAGGGCGCACCCTCCACCCTCGTGGAGCCCTCGTGTCCTTCCCGGACTGCTTCTTATTTTTCTATTTTTCTAAATATTCCAAAACGGTGAAAAATTGCCATTAGAACTTTTTTGGAGTCGGTTACTTACCGTACCACATACCTATTCCTTTTCGGAGTCTAAAACGTTCCGGAAAGTGTCCCTTATGTATTCCTCCGGGGTTACAGTTTCAATAACATTGGTTTCAACATTTATAGGATTACCTGAGATATAATGTTTGATTCTTTGACCGTTCACCACCTTCGGATTTGTGCCTTCGAAGTTGTTGATTTTTATGGCACCGGAATGATAGACCTCCTCGATAACGTAAGGACCTTCCCATTTAGAGAGAAGCTTTCCTGCAAAAAATCTTAAACAAGAGTTGTATAGCAATACATAGTCACCTACATTAAACTCATGGTTTTGTATCCTTTTGTCATGCCATATTTTATCTCTTTCTTTAAACAATTTGGCATTCTCATAGGCTTGGGTTCTCCATTCATCAAGTGAGATAATGTCAAATAACCTTTTCTCACCGGCAAGTTTAAAATCATAATTGAGCTCTTTAATAGCCCAATAAGCCTTATGTTCTAGTTCGAGAGGTAAGTGACATGCTTTTCCATAAACCATTTTATACGGAGACATGCCCATTGGATTTTTATATGCAGTTCTATAGGCCCATAATGCATCATCAAGTTTCTTGGACCAATTCTTTCTAGATCTATTAACAGTCTTTTGCAAAATTAATTTGAGTTCTCTATTACTCAATTCTACTTGACCACTAGACTGTGGGTGATAAGGAGATACAATTCTATGATTAACATCATACTTAGCAAGCATTTTACGGAAAGCACCATGAATAAAATGTGAACCACCATCAGCCATTAAATACCTAGGGACTCCAAACCTCGGAAAAATAACTTCTTTAAGCATCTTAATAGAGGTGTTATGATCAACATTACTAGTTGGAATAGCTTCTACCCACTTAGTAACGTAATGAACAACAACTAAAATATGTGTATATCCATTAGAGGCAGGAAAAGGTCCCATATAATCAAAGCCCCAAACATCAAATGGTTCAATAACAAGTGAATAATTCATAGGCATTTCTTGGCATCTACTAATATTACCAATTCTTTGACATTCATCACAAGACAAGACAAACTTACAGGCATCCTTGAAGAGAGTAGGCCAATAAAAACCGGATTGCAATACCTTATGTGCAGTTCTATCTCCAGCATGGTGTCCTCCATAAGCCTCGGAGTGACACTTGCGTAGGATCTGTTCCTGTTCATGCTCAGGTACACAACGTCTAATAACACCATCTACTCATTTCTAAAGATGTGTATCATCCCAGAAGTAATGTCTTAAATCATAGAAAAACTTTTTCTTTTGCTGGTATGTGAAACTAGGTGGTATAAATTTAGCAACAATGTAATTAGCATAATCAGCATACCATGGAGCAGTATGAGAAACATTTATGACATTTAATTGTTCATCAAGAAAGCTATCATCGATAGGTAGTGGGTCATCAAGAACATTTTCTAACCTAGACAAGTTGTCTGCAATGGGGTTCTCAGCTCCCTTTCAATCAATAATATGCAAATCAAATTCTTGTAGCAAGAGAACCCATCTAATAAGTCTAGGTTTAGCATCTTTATTTTCCGTATGATATTTAATAGCAGCATGATCAGTGTGAATAGTTACTTTAGAATCAACAATATAAGGTCTGAACTTATCACAAGCAAATACAACTGCTAAGAATTCTTTTTTAGTTGTAGCATAATTTCTCTGGGCATTGTCTAGAGTTTTACTAGCATATTGAATAACATTTAATTTCTTATCAACTCTTTGCCCTAGAACAATACCTACAACATAATCACTAGCATCACACATAATTTTTCAAAAGGTAAATTCCAATCAGGTGGCTGAACAATAGGTGCAGAGATTAATCCTTTCTTAAGTATTTCAAATGCTTCTACACAATCATCATCAAAAACAAATGGTATATCTTTTTGTAATAAATTAGTTAGAGGCCGAGAAATTTTTGAGAAGTCCTTAATGAACCTCTTATAAAAGTCGACATGACCAAGGAAACTTCTTATACCTTTGATGTCCTTGGGACATGACATCTTTTCAATAGCATCAACCTTAGCTTTATAAACTTCAATGCCTCTTTCAGAAATTTTGTGCCCCAAGACAATACCTTCATTAACCATAAAGTGGCATTTCTCCCAATTCAAGACAAGGTTAGTTTCTTCATATCTCTGCAAAACTTGACCAAGGTTGCTTAAGCAATCATCAAAAGAGGATCCATAAACGGAGAAATCATCCATGAATACCTCACATATCTTTTCACAAAAATCAGAAAATATAGCCATCATGCATCTTTGAAAGGTAGCAGGTGCATTACATAAACCAAAAGGCATACGTCTATAAGCAAAAGTACCGAAAGGGCAAGTAAAAGTGGTCTTAGATTGATCATCAGCTGACACAGGTATTTGAGAGAAACGAGAATAACCATCTAGAAAGCAAAAATGTGTATGTTTGGATAATATTTCTAGCATTTGATCAATGAAAGGTAAGGGGTAATGATCTTTTTTAGTAGCCTTATTTAATTTGCAGAAATCTATTACCATCCTATAACCTGTGATAATTCTTTGCGGAATCAATTCATCTTTATCAACAGGAACAACAATAATACCTCCCTTCTTAGGAACACAATGGACAGGATTTACCCACTGACTATCAGGAATGGGATAAATTATACCTGCCTCAAGGAGCTTTAGTATTTCTTTTCTTACCACTTCTTTCATCTTAGGATTCAGTCGTCGTTGGTGATCAATAACTGGTTTGGCATCTTTTTCCAAATTTATTTTGTGTTGACATAGAGTGGGACTAATGCCCTTAAGATCATCAAGAGTATATCCAATAGCAGCACGGTGCTTCTTCAGAGTTTTCAACAATCTTTCTTCCTCCTTCTCTGAAAGGTTAGCACTAATAATAATAGGATATATCTTCTTTTCAGCAAGATAAGCATATTTAAGAGTATCGGGCAATGGTTTAAGCTCAAACAAGGGCTCACCCTTGGGTGGAGGAGGATCCCCTAAGATTTCAACAGGCAAGTTATGTTTCAGAATAGCTCCCTGTTTAAACAACACTTCATCTATTCCCATTCTTTCATTCATAAACATATCATTTTCATGGTCTAGCAAATACTGTTCTAAAGGATCACTAGGAGGTACGACAATAGAAGCAAGACCAATAATTTCATCTTTACTAGGCAATTCTTCTTCACGGTGTTGTCTACGAAATTTAGAAAAGTTGAACTCATGAGACATATCACCTAAACCAATAGTAATAACATCCTTTTTGCAGTCTATCCTAGCATTAACAGTGTTTAAGAAGGGTTTACCAAATATAATAGGACAAAAGCTATCTTGTGGGGAACCAGGAATAAGAAAATCAGAAGGATATTTAGTTTTCCCACACAAGACTTCAACATCTCTAATAATCCCAATTGGTGAAATAGTATCTCTATTGGCAAGTTTAATTGTGACATCAATATCTTCTAACTCAGCAGGTGCAATATCATGCATAATCTCGTTGTACAAGTCAATAGGTATTGCACTAGCACTAGCACCCATATCACACAAGCCATGATAACAATGATCTCCTATTTTAACAGAAATAACAGGCATGCTTACCACAGGTCTATGTTTATCTTTAGCACAAGGTTTAGCAATTCTAGCAGTTTCATCACAGAAATAAATAACATGCCCATCAATATTACCAGCCAAGAGATCCTTAACAATAGAAATATTAGGTTCCACTTTAACTTGCTCAGGAGGTGTATAAGTTCTAATATTGTGTGACGCCCGGATAATTAGGCTACAATAATCCCGCGTTAACGATGCCACGTCACCTCGATTACTGTTGATAAACTCGAGTTAGTTCAAAAACGATTCAAATTAAAATTTAAAATATAGGCAAACAATAAAAGTTTTCAAATATTAAAATTTAAATGTTCGGAGTGAACCAAATAATACATAGGTAATTATGGTGGAGGAACCACACTCTTATAAAATGTGTAATTATTCTAAAATGAATAAAACAGTAGCAAAACCGATATTTAAATGCTTTTATAAATAAATAAAATACTAAACTAAATTGTTTTGGGATAAAACCTTTTGTGGCAGTGGTTTCATGGTATTACTAATTTAGGGATCATTTTAATATTAAGTAAAAAGTAAACTTAAAAGAAAGTAAAATAAAAACAAAAAGAAAATAAATAGAAAGAAAAGGAAACACAAAACCAGAAAAGAAAACTAACAAAAAAAAG
>NC_041392.1:203443210-203443418 GCF_002162155.2 Triticum dicoccoides
CTGGACCCTTGGCCCAACTGGGCCGTGGCCCAGCCGGCCATCCCCTGGCCTATAGGCCACCCCACCCCCCTGCCCCGAAACCCTAACGCCCCCACTCCCCACGACCGCAACCACCTCCCCACTCCCTCGTCTCTCTCTCTCATCCGATCCAGATCGGATCGGGCCATCCCCGTTGCCCCGCCGCCGTTCACCATCGCCACCGCCGCCC
>NC_041392.1:203445794-203451291 GCF_002162155.2 Triticum dicoccoides
GATATGGCCTCCTTACACATATACCCATGCATATGTAGTGTAGTTCCTTGCTTGCGAGTACTTTGGATGAGTACTCACGGTTGCTTTCTCCCCCCTTTTCCCCCTTTCCTTTCTTTCTGGTTGTCGCAACCAGATGCTGGAGTCCAGGAGCCAGACGCCACCGTCGACGACGACCCCTACTACACCGGAGGTGCCTACTACTACGTGCTGCCCGCTGACGACGACCTGGAGTAGTTTAGGAGGATCCCAGGCAGGAGGCCTGCGCCTCTTTCGATCTGTATCCCAGTTTGTGCTAGCCATCTTATGGCAACTTGTTTAACTTATGTCTGTACTCAGATATTGTTGCTTCCGCTGACTCGTCTATGATCGAGCACTTGTATTCGAGCCCTCGAGGCCCCTGGCTTGTATTATGATGCTTGTATGACTTATTTATGTTTTTAGAGTTGTGTTGTGATATCTTCCCGTGAGTCCCTGATTTTGATCGTACACATTTGCGTGCATGATTAGTGTACGATTGATTCGGGGGCGTCACAAGTTGGTATCAGAGCCAACTGCCTGTAGGAATCCCCCTTCCAACTCCTTGGCCGACCTCGAGTCTAGACATTGCAAAACTTTTACTAACATGGCTGTGTGCCTTACGGGCCCACGTCGCCATTGGGTGGTACTAGGATCTTTTACTCCTCGACCTTTACTCTGGGACTCTGAGCTCTCTTCTATTCGGGTTAAATGAGTTTTGCTAAATCTAACATTAGGATCTCGTTATCACTTTCACCCGGAGAGCCCCTTATTAATGATGATCGTCTGCGGCACGTGAAGACCCTGAAGATACTCTCCGTTGTTAACCCGAGAACTTATGTTCATCGCATTTGCAATTCCCCTTCCACCGTCAACCTTTATGGATAATTACTTGCAGTTGTTATTCTTACATTCATCCCCAGTTGGTCTTGTTATTACCAGATACCTCGAAACACTCGTCGTTGTCTCGATAATCCTTTGAGCTTATCGCCTTGCTGTTCCTTGTCACCTGAACACCCCAATGGATAATTCTCGCACTTATCGAGTATACGCTCATCCCCCAGTTGTTCATGTGTTTCACAATGGTCTTCGAAATACTATTTGATCCTCCAAAAAAAAATCCTTAATAGCTTATTGCTCTGCAATACTTGTCTGCTTGCATTATGGATGCTTTCCATATGTCTGGCAATATTCGTTAGTATCCTTATGCATCGTCATTTTGATCCTATTGATTCAGCATGTGTGCGAATGCACACAATCATCTATCAACCCTTCTAAATTATCCTTCCGGCTCAGACATCATTTTTGAACATGAGCTGGTTCTCGACCAAGCTATTTGTCGTCAATTGTGCCTCTGGTATATCCAACTTATCCATCCTTGATCAGAGCGACTGCTTCTGATCCTTTGTTTTGGAAATCGAAATTCCTTTATTATCTAAGCATCGAATCATTCCGATGTTCTATAATATGATGCCCGTGCATTCTTCTTCCTCTGGTTGAGTACCGGTGCTCACCTCAGATCCCTTGTGGACCATCGGTTCCTTTGTTGGATTTTATCCGACAGTATCCTTCATATTGAATAACCTTGAGAGCCTTTCCATGGGTATATAATGCCTTGGTAAATTGTATCATCTGCTTTTGAACAATGCTCTACTTTCGAGCTGGTATTATTTACCCCGAAGTTTGTGGTATATGTTCGTAAGACGCCCTGATGGGTTGAACCTATGCCTTCCTTACTATGTGTGAACTCGGAAGTTTTCACGGGTCATAGTCATCTGGTATTTCACCAGGTATAACTTTCAACACTAATGCCATTATCGAAACGAGAAGTGAATGTAAGGTTATGCTTTGGAGAAGTGGGAGTCGACCTTGAACTTTGTGTTCATGCCCATTGACACGATGTAGATCCTATCATGGAAACTTCTTGTAATAATAACTATTTTCTTGATAAATATCATCTGGTATCTGTGAATTGATCCTACGCAACCGTGGTTCCGACCATGTTGTTCTCCCTTGATTCTATTTCTCAGACAAGTTAGAGTACTTGTCTTCTGCAGAGCATTACCCCAGTCCAACCTCTACTTTGATCTGTCGTTGAGTGTTACCCCTGGTATCTCGAGATTATCATGGAACTGCATAACCTCTTATGAGTTCTTCATCAAGTGCTACCTTCCCACTGATCCCAATTTTTCACGGGCTCTGAGTTATTAAACACTCAAAGACACCGATAACTGAACCAAGTCCGCACTACGGTTCAACAACTCTTCAGTAAGCTTCTATAAGTACGAGTTTGAACCCGATCACGCCATTCCTAGCCTGTTTGGCTATATCATTGACGTGATGATTCTAACCGTGCTACCTGGTCCTTGATTCTCGGAGCACCAATTTGCGACGATAGCTAAGCTTACGTCGATTTTCCTCGTCATAACCTTTCACCTTAAACAACAAGCTTGAGTTCCAGTCTGTGTCGTAACTGTGGTTCCAATAACCTCTTGCTTCGTCTTTCCTTTGACTTGATGTCGTTGCTGATTGATTACAACGGCATGAAATCTCTCGACAACTGTGTCGTGATCATCATCAACCTTATGAGCTCTTCCAGGAATTCAATTGAATTCATGATGGGTAATACCATCCTTGCCCCTCGATGATTCCTGTTCTCATCGACCACTTTATTGCATTCCCTCCAACACAAAACTTCTTCTTGTTTTGTGTTGTACCTTGAGTTCCATGCTATCCAACTTATGTTATGATCTACCGCGGAGTATTACCATCTTTGATGTTAAGAATGTAGTGAGTATTGCTCCACCTCTTAAGAATTCTTGCTATAATGATACTTCTCACCATCACCATTCTTTCTTGGTCCTCGTGTTGATTCCAACCGGGGTACCCACAGGTGAACGGTGTTGTTTGGATTATGCACTTCTAGCAACCCTATTGCTTTGAAGTTAATGATCAATAGTTCATTCTAAGTCCTTCGCTAATTAAATCACCATTCTGACATTGGTCGTGAAACCCAATCCACATTTCGGGCGCACCTTTCAACCAATGTTTAATTGTGTATGTTTTCCTCGAGCATACTTCCTTATATCATTTGATCTGACAATGTTATCTCCTTGTTCACCTAATGGTGGAAATCCATCTTTTGGGAATATCGGTGAATTGCCGTTGAGTTCACCAGACACCTCCTTGTCCTCTCCTTGGGTTAATGATGAACTCTTGATAACGGAATTCGCTACATAGTTCATTTCCCCGAGAATCTTACAATGTCTTCTCGTCAATTTGTGTTACACCTTTTCTTCTCAGGCATCCTAGGTCTGAGGTATCATGACCCCAATCAGATCCGAATCTCGGTCAGATATGATGGTTGGAACATATTTTCAAGAGTTATAACATTGATCCTCTTATGACCCGGTAAGGTGATGTCATGCACACCTGACCGGAGGACCAAGTGTTATAGTTTCCTTTTCAGCAAGGTTATCCATTCTTCAATGAGGAAATTGTAAGACTTATTCTATAAGTTGTTCCTGATAGATCCTGTTGTTTCCAAAGTCTGATCTTCACCTATAGACCATGTCAATTCTATCTCGAAGCATGTCTATGGTACTCTGATGTTTCAACAAGAACATGTGAAGCCCAATGCTAAACGTTTCTTGCTCAATTATCCAAACACCGCTGTATGGATAATGTCATGAAAATTTCTCTCCCCTCACCTAGAGGCTTTTCTACTTAATATCATGTCATGGTTATCATGTTCTGCTTGTCCTTGGGAAGGTTATACCCCTGAAATATGTGTATAAACACCTTTTCCATTCCATTGTTCTATTTGATCTGATGATCACCTTTTCCTTTCCATTGTTTTGTTAACCTTTCTTGTGATCTATATAATCTAAGCAGTAATAATTCACTGCGTAGGTAAACACCTCGGTGTACAACTCTGACAGTGAGACCCTGTTTCTATTGTTGATGGCATTTCGGTAACCGCCGATGGATGAGAACTTTGCCTCTTGGCCCGCCTCGTTCAACGAGCAGGAAAATAGTTCTCTTCGTCCCTCGCCCTTGGTATCGACGTTGTCGCCGACATAATCGACAGGCTAACCCCCCTGACATGCCTTGCTTGCATGATCACGCAAGACGTCTCCACCCTTCCTACTTCTAACCCACATGGTGGGCCCATAACCCACAGGTCCATTGGATCGAAACCTGACTCTCCTGTACGACCCTGTTTCTAGTGGTTATTCCCCACGCTTGGCTTCGTATTTAATTCATGGGCCACCTTCCTAGTGCTCTATTATGGTATCAGACGCAATATTTACTGTCGCTACTCTGAACCCCTTTCTCACTTTGGTTCGGACTTCGAGCAACCACCTATCCGCTTGGAACCTCTTATTGTACCTTCGTACCTTACTCTCGATGTATTTTATATGTTCAACTCGAGAGATAATCTTATGCTCATTTATGGGTTAACCCCAGATTGTTTCCCTCATAAGCATTATGTCGTAGCCGAGCTGCCCCTTACCTATTCGTAAGTACGATGGAGATCCTGAAGAAAGGATGCTGACTTCATCCTGATGGCTGGAAGAAGAGTAATGAAGACATCAATGTAATGGATCGATCTCTTCGAGAAGAGCAACCAAGACCGAGAAGATTCGTTAGAGTTTCATAACCAGATCTCCCCCTTACTCTCCTCTTAAATCTCGGGACGAGATTTCTTGTAGTGGAGGAGAATTGTGACGCCCGGATAATTAGGCTACAATAATCCCGCGTTAACGATGCCACGTCACCTCGATTACTGTTGATAAACTCGAGTTAGTTCAAAAACGATTCAAATTAAAATTTAAAATATAGGCTAACAATAAAAGTTTTCAAATATTAAAATTTAAATGTTCGGAGTGAACCAAATAATACATAGGTAATTATGGTGGAGGAACCACACTCTTATAAAATGTGTAATTATTCTAAAATGAATAAAACAGTAGCAAAACCGATATTTAAATGCTTTTATAAATAAATAAAATACTAAACTAAATTGTTTTGGGATAAAACCTTTTGTGGCAGTGGTTTCATGGTATTACTAATTTAGGGATCATTTTAATATTAAGTAAAAAGTAAACTTAAAAGAAAGTAAAATAAAAACAAAAAGAAAATAAATAGAAAGAAAAGGAAACACAAAACCAGAAAAGAAAACTAACAAAAAAAAAGGAAGAAAGACCCCCCCCCACTGGACCCTTGGCCCAACTGGGCCGTGGCCCAGCCGGCCATCCCCTGGCCTATAGGCCACCCCATCCCCCTGCCCCGAAACCCTAACGCCCCAACTCCCCACGACCGCAACCACCTCCCCACTCCCTCGTCTCTCTCTCTCATCCGATCCAGATCGGATCGGGCCATCCCCGTCGCCGTTCACCATCGCCACCGCCGCCCAGCGCCCTCCTCATCAACCCTCCTTCCCAGCGCCCCCCCCCACGCTCGGCTGGTTCTGGATCGG
>NC_041392.1:203454113-203509086 GCF_002162155.2 Triticum dicoccoides
GACCTTATGACAACTAGAACCGGATACTTAATAAAACACACCCTTCCAAGTGCCAGATACAACCGGTGGTCGCTCTACCTCAGGGATATGAGGAGGGGATCGCCGGGTAGGATTATGCTATGAGATGTTACTTGGAGATGCTACTTGGAGGACGTCGACCTACCCTCTTCTGCCTGTTGCAAGACGAAGGTGACCAGAAGCGTAGTCTTCGATAGGACTAGCTATCCCCCTCTTATTCTGGCATTCTGCAGTTCAGTCCACCGATATGGCCTCCTTACACATATACCCATGCATATGTAGTGTAGTTCCTTGCTTGCGAGTACTTTGGATGAGTACTCACGGTTGCTTTCTCCCCCCTTTTCCCCCTTTCCTTTCTTTCTGGTTGTCGCAACCAGATGCTGGAGTCCAGGAGCCAGACGCCACCGACGACCCCTACTACACCGAAGGTGCCTACTACTACGTGCTGCCCGCTGACGACGACCTGGAGTAGTTTAGGAGGATCCCAGGCAGGAGGCCTGCGCCTCTTTCGATCTGTATCCCAGTTTGTGCTAGCCATCTTATGGCAACTTGTTTAACTTATGTCTGTACTCAGATATTGTTGCTTCCGCTGACTCGTCTATGATCGAGCACTTGTATTCGAGCCCTCGAGGCCCCTGGCTTGTATTATGATGCTTGTATGACTTATTTATGTTTTTAGAGTTGTGTTGTCCGTGAGTCCCTGATTTTGATCGTACACATTTGCGTGCATGATTAGTGTACGATTGAATCGGGGGCGTCACATATTGCTTTTGCGAACCACAGTTGATGCTTTAGCATGATCTTTTATCCTAACAAGAAAAGGTGGTATCTCGACATAAGAAGTAGGAACAATAGGATCATTATAAGTGATAGTCTTTTCTTCAACTTTAATAGGTGCATCTACTTTTACTTTTATGGAGGATGATATTTAAACCACTTCTCTTTAGGAAGATCAATATGAGTAGCAAAAGATTCACAGAAAGAAGCTACTATTTCAGAGTCAAGTCCATATTTAGTGCTAAATTTATGGAAAACATCGGTATCCATAAAAGATTTAACACAATCAAACTTAGGTGTCATACCTTACTCCTTACCTTCGTCGAGATCCGAATCTTCAGAGTTGCGTTTAATTCTTTCCAATAAATCCCATTTGAATTCAATAGTCTTCATCATAAAAGAGCCAGAACAAGAAGTATCGAGCATGGTGCGGTTGTTATCAGAAAGCTGAGCATAAATTTTTTGAATAATCATTTCTCTTGAGAGCTCATGATTGGGGCATGAATATAACATTGATTTAAGCCTCCCCCAAGCTTGAGCGATGCTTTCTCCTTCGCGAGGCCAAAAATTATATATATAATTACGATCATGATGAACAAGATGCATAGGATAAAACTTCTGATGAAATTCCAATTTCAATCGTTTGTAGTTCCATGATCCCATATCATCACATAGCCTATATCATGTCAATGCGTCTCCCTCCAAAGATAAAGGGAAGACCTTCTTCTTGATAACATCATCGGGCATACCTGCAAGCTTAAATAATCTACAAAATTCATCCACATATATTAGGTGCTCATCAGGATGTAATGTTCCATCTCTTGAAAAAGGATTAGCTAGCAGTTTTTCTATCATACCCGAAGGAATTTCAAAGCAGACATTTTCATTTTCAGTTGGTTCAATAGGTTCAGTAGGTTGAGGAGCAACTCTATGCTCTACTGGTCGGGGTGAAGATACCCCGAACAACCCCTCAAAGGATTACTTTCCATAGTAACAAGTGATAGTAAATTTCAGCACACTATATAAATTTTTCCTTACCAAATTCCACCTACCAAAGGCGCTTCACTCCCCGGCGACGACGCCAGAAAAGAGTCTTGATGACCCACAAGTATAGGGGATCTATCGTAGTCCTTTTGATAAGTAGGAGTGTCGAACCCAATGAGGAGCAGAAGGAAATGATAAGCGGTTTTCAGCAAGGTATTCTCTGCAAGCACTGAAATTATAGGTAATAGATAGTTTTGTGATAAGATAATTGGTAACGAGCAACAAGTAACAAAAGTAAATAAAGTGCAGCAAGGTGGACCAATCCTTTTTGTAGCAAAGGACAACCTGGACAAATTCTTATATAGAGAAAAGCGCTCCCGAGGACACATGGGAATTATCATCAAGCTAGGTTTCATCAAGATCATACGATTCGCGTTCGGTACTTTGATAATCTGATATGTGGGTGGACCGGTGCTTTGGTGCTGTCCTTACTTGGACAAGCATCCCACTTAGGATTAACCTCTATTGCAAGCATTCGCAACTACAACAAAAGTATTAAGGTAAACCTAACCATAGCATGAAACATGTGGATCCAAATCAACCCCTTATGAAGCAACGCATAAACTAGTGTTTAAGCTTCTGTCACTCTAGCAACCCATCATCTACTTATTACTTCCCAATTCCTTCCTCTAGGACCAAATAATGGTGAAGTGTCATGTAGTCTACGTTCACATAACACCACTAGAGGAGAGACAACATACATCTCATCAAAATATCGAACGAATACCAAATTCACATTTCTACTAATAGCAAGATTTCTCCCATGTCCTCAGGAACAAACGTAACTACTCATAAAGCATATTCATGTTCATAATCAGAGGGGTATTAATGTGCAGATAAGATCTGAACATATGATCTTCCACCAAGTAAACCAACTAGCATCAACTACAAGGAGTAATCAACACTACTAGCAACCCACAGGTACCAATCCTAGACTTAGAGACAAGAATTGGATACAAGAGATGAACTAGGGTTTGGGAGGTGATGGTACTGGTGAAGATGTTGATGGAGATTGACGCCCTCCCGATGAGAGCATCGTTGGTGATGACGATGGCGATGATTTTCCCCTCCCGGAGGGAAGTTTCCCCGGCAGGACAGCTCCGCCAGAACCCTAGATTGGTTCCGCCAAGGTTCCGCCTCATGGCGGCGGAGTGTCATCCCGAAAGCTTGCTTATGATTTTTCCTCATCAAAAGACTCCATATAGCAGAAGATGGGCATCGGAGGGCCACCAGGGGGCCCACGATGCAGGGGGCGCGCCCCCACCCTCGTGGCCAGGGTGTGGCCCCCCTCTGGAACTTCTTGTGCGCAGTATTTTTTATATATTCTGAAAATGACTTTCATGAAGTTTCAGGACTTTTGGAGCTGTGCAGAATAGGTCTCTAATATTTGCTCCTTTTCCAGCCAGAATCCGAGCTGCCGGCAGTCTCCCTCTTTATGTAAACCTTGTAAAATAAGAGAGAATAGCCATAAGTATTGTGACATAATCTGTACTAATAGCCCATAATGTAATAAATATCGATATAAAAGCATGATGCAAAATGGACGTATCAACTGCCACTGTTGAAGCAGAGTTACTTCGTGAGCTCTTGATGGACTTACCTATGATTGAAAAACCAATACCCCCTATCCTGATGAACTGTGATAATCAAACTGTGATCGTCAAGATAAACAGTTCTAAGGACAATATGAAGTCCCCAAGGCATGTGAAGAGGAGACTAAAATCTATCAGAAAATTGAGGAACTCCAGAGTTATTACGTTGGATTATATCCAAACGTCAAAAAACTTGGTAGATCCCTTAACAAAGGGTCTATCACGTAATGTGATAGATAATGCATCGACGGAGATGGGTTTGAGACCCACCGCATGAGTTGTCCATAGTGGTAACCCACTCTATGTGATCGGAGATCCCGTGAAGTAGAAGTGAGAGACAAGATGTTGGTCAGCTGAGAGGAGAGTATCGCTATTTTAATTATCCCACTCCATGAAGATGCAATACTCTCCTGATATGCATGGTAGGTTGATATTTATCTTAATGTGTTCCAAGTGGCTTATTTGAATAAGCAGAGATGTTGTCATGCAGAGCATCTCCTGAGGAACACACCGATATGAATTTGACTATTAACATCGTAGTTTGTGAGAATTGGGTGTTCTCTAACGAATTCATGGAAGTCCCAGGAGTATGACATATACGCTCCACTCGCGGGGGAAGCCTTGCGGCAGCCCAGTATCGGTCAAGAATTTGTGTGAAACTAGTCTCGGAGAAAACTTTTAGTTCAAGGCATAGTCCACTATTCAAGTTGTGATCTAGTGTAGCATAAACTCTAAGTGGAAGTTCAACTTCACATTCTCCACTACGCACCGGTATATAAACAATGTTTTGGAAATAAATGATGATATGTGCAAATGAGACTTTGTGCGGGATTGTTGGAATTTGCTAGTGGGCTTTTGGCCCAAAGCCCAACTAAAATTCTGAAATTCTCTTGGCCCATTCATGCGCACGTGTGAGTGGTGTGAGTGAGACCAAAGTTTAGACCCACCCCGGATATGGAGTGAGACTTGCACCTCTTTATAACGTGAGCTCTTCTACCACTTGTATGAGCATGAGAATAGGAGACCTACACGAACGCTCCTCCTCCTCGCTCGCCATGCCTCGTCACGACGCGACGCGTCGCGCCGCGGGTTGCGGGATTGAGCTGAGCCAAGGACAGAGCTATGCATGTTGCTATATTTTTGCTGCTCGAGAAAAATTATTGAGGTATTAATTAATAATTAATGGACGCGTTAATTACTAAACCGTTTCCAATTCTTTTGGATCGCGACTTGGATGTGGGGTTTACTCCCGCGACCTACCCGGCCCGCACTATATATATAATCAAGTAGACGTCTGCCCAGTAGTAGAAAACATGGCTTTGGTCCAGGCCTGGCCAGCCCATTAGTCCCAGTTCAGTCACGAACCGGGACCCATGGGGGCATACGTCCCGGTTCATGAGCCCAGGGGGCCGGTCGGGCCTTGTGGGGCATTGGTCCTGGTTCGTCTGGCCCCTTTGGTCCTGGTTCTAGACACGAACCGGGACCAATGGGCCTTGCTCCTAGCCCACATCCATTGGTCCTGGTTCGTGGCTGGAACTGGGACCAAAGGGGGGCCTTTAATCTCGGTTCTAGCCACAAACCGGGACCAGTGAGGTGCCTATATATACCCCCTCGCCCGCGAGCAGAGCACTCCACTGCTCTGTTTTTTTTGCCGGCGAGGGGAGGGCTTTGTGGTGCTCTAGCTCACCTCCTATGCACATGAGGTGTTCGATGAAATACCCGAGCCACACTACATAAGATTTCTCCTCTCCAAGCTCGACCCCCAAGCTCTACTTTCCTCAAGATTTGTCTAGGTTTAGCGGTCCGTCACATCCCGTCCCCGTCTTCACCGCCGTCGATCGCCCGCGCCGATCTCGTCGCCGGCACCATCATGTTGAGCCTCTTGTTCTTATCTTCTTTCTAAAAGAAAAAATTCTTACTTGTATGATTTAGATCAATTGTTACCTTGGTTGCGATTATGATCGCATTTTCTTACTTTTATTATTGTTTGTTATTATATAGTGCGATGGTTTTGGTATCCGCCTCCGTCAGCCCTCGTCCTGTATATGATTCAGATGTGGTATATATTATCTTTTATAACTATTTGGTCCATTTATTGTTTATGACAATTATGCCGACCAACGTGACGTAGATTTTTTTTCTAGGAGGTATGTGAACCGGGAATTCCAACCGACCCTATTGTCGAGAGGTTAAATTTAGTTGAAGAAGAAAACAATTACTTGAAGGAAAAAAATAAAAAAAATTGAGGAGCAGAAGATGATATTGGAGTTGCATGTTGCAGATGTCGTCGATGATCACAAGATCAAGATGGATGCAATGCAGTTGAAGATTAGAATGATTAGAAAGATTAGAAAATATGCCATTCATACCGAGGCTTTGTATCATTATGCCATTGGATCAATTGTTACCTTGGTTGCGATTATGATCACATTTGTTGTTTCATTGAAATGTTTTACATAGTTTCAATGTATGGTTTAATTAGATGCTCTGGAGAGCTATATGTTGTTCAATGAGAACTATGTATGTACTTTGGTTTTAATTTGATGATGAACTTCTATTAATTTGGTCACTTATCTATTCATGATGTTCTGTAATGGTTTTTGACACACTTAATTATATATAATGCACGCAGATGAACCAGCAATGGATGTACGGTGACAGTCGCACCTCCGAGTACATTAAGGGCGTGCATAATTTTCTCGAAGTGCCTATATGTGTGACAGTCACACCTCCAACAAGCAGAATGGTTTTATGTGTTGTCCATTCCCTATATGTGGGAATACGAAGTCTTGATCTGACTGGAAAATCCTTCACAACCACCTGCTTTATAAGGGTTTCATGCCACACTATAATGTTTGGACCAAGCACGGAGAAATAGGGGTTATGATGGAAGACAACAAAGAAGAAGAGGATGATGACAACTATGTGCCCCCTAAATACGGTGATGCTGCAATGGGGGAAGCTGAAGATCAAGAGGAACCGGACGATGTTCCCGATGATGATCTCCGCCGGGTCATTGTTGATGCAAAGAGATAGTGTGAAAGTGAAAAGGAGAAGATGAAATTCGATCGCATGTTAGAGGATCAAAAAAGGGGTTGTACCCCAATTGCGAAGATGGCAACACAAAGATTGGTACTGTACTGGAATTGCTGTAGTGGAAGGCAGAGAATGGTGTGCATGACAATGGATTTGAGAAGCTACTTAAAATATTGAAGAAGAAGATTCCAAAGGATAATGAATTGCCCGACAGTACGTACGCAGCAAAGAAGGTCGTATGCCCTCTAGGAATGGAGGTGCAGAAGATGCATGCATGCCCTAATGACTGCATCCTCTACTGCAGTGCGTACGAGGATTGGAACGCATGCCCGGTATATGGTGCATTGCGGTATAAGATCAGACGAGATGGCCCTGGTGATGTTGACGGCGAGCCCCCCAGGAAGAGGGTTCCTGCCAACGTGATGTGGTATGCTCCTATAATACCACGGTTGAAACGTCTGTTCAGAAACAAAGAGCATGCCAAGTTGATGCGATGGTACAGAGAGGACCGTAAGAAAGACAGGAAGTTGAGAGCACCCGCTAACGGGTCACAGTGGAGAAAAATCGTGAGAAAGTACTGGGAGGAGTTTGCAGGTGATGCAAGGAACGTATGGTTTGGTTTTAGCGCGGATGGCATTAATCCTTTTAGGGAGCAGAGCAGCAATCACAGCACCTGGCCCATGACTCTATGTATCTATAACCTTCCTCCTTGGCTGTGCATGAAGCGTAAGTTCATTATGATGCAGTTCTCATCCAAGGCCCTAAGCAACCCGACAACGACATTGATGTGTACCTAAGGCCATTAGTTGAAGAACTTTTATAGCTATGGAATGGAAACAGTGTATGTGTGTGGGATGAGCACAGACAGGAGGAATTTGACCTGCATGCATTGCTGTTTGTAACCATCAATGATTGGCCTGCTCTCAGTAACCTTTCAGGACAGACAAACAAGGGATACCACGCATGCACGCACTGTTTAGCTGACACCGAAAGTATATACCTGGACAAATGCAGGAAGAATGTGTACCTGGGGCATCGTCGATTTCTTCCAACCAACCATCAATGTCAAAAGAAAGGCAAACATTTCAAAGGCAAGGTAGATCACCAGAAGAAGCCCGGTCGCCATGCGTACCGGTGATCACGTACTTGCTATGGTCAATGATTTACATGTAATCTTTGGAAAGGGTCCTGGCGGACTATTTGTTCCGAATGACGCTGAGGGACGCGCACCCATGTGGAAGAAGTAATCTATATTTTGGTACCTACCCTACTGGAAAGACCTAGAGGTATTCTCTTCAATCAACGTGATGACTGTGAGGAAGAACCTTTGTGTCAACCTGCTAGGCTTCTTTGGTGTGTATGGGAAGACAAAAGATACACCGGAGGCACGGGAGGACCTACAACGTTTGCACGAAAAAGACGGCATTCCTCCAAAGCAATATGAAGGTCCTGGCAGCTACGCTCTTACCAAAGAAGAGAAGGAAATCTTCTTTGAATGCCTGCTTATTATGAAGGTACCGTCTGGCTTCTCGTCGAATATAAAGGGAATAATAAATATGCCAGAGAAAAAGTTCGAGAACCTAAAGTCTCATGACTGCCACATGATTATGATGCAACTACTTTCAGTTGCATTGAGGGGGCTTCTACCGAAAAACGTTCGATTAGCCATTGTGAAGCTATGTGCATTCCTCAATGCAATCTCTCAGAAGGTGACTGATCCAGAAATCCTACCAAGATTAAGGAGTGAAGTGGCACAATGTCTTGTCAGTTTCGAGCTGGTGTTCCTGCTACCTCTTGAGCACTTGCGTTGGTTTTCACATGCGTTGGTTTTCCCTTGGAAAGGGTGGTGTAGCAAAGTAGCATAAGTATTTCCCTTAGTTTTTGAGAACCAAGGTATCAATCTAGTAGGAGGCCACCCATGAGTCCCTCGTACCTACACAAACAAATAAATCCTCGCAACCAACGCGATAAGGGGTTGTCAATCCCTACAGGGTCACTTACGAGAGTGAGATCTGATAGATATGATAATATAAGATTTTTTGTATTTTCATGATAAAGATTCAAAGTAAAATAAAAGGCAATAAAAATAACTAAGTATTCAAAGATTAATATGATGGAAAATAGACCCGGGGGCCATAGGTTTCACTAGTGGCTTCTCTCGAGAGCATAAGTATTCACGGCGGGTAAACAAATTATTGTTGAGCAATTGACAGAATTGAGCATAATTATGAGAATATCTAGGTATGATCATGTATATAGGAATCACATCCGAGACAAGTAGACCGACTCCTTCCTGCATCTACTACTATTACTTCACACATCGACCGCTATCCAACATGCATCTAGAGTATTAAGTTCAAAAGAACAGAGTAACGCTTTAAGCAAGATGACATGATGTAGAGGGATAAACTCATGCAATATTATGAAAACCCCATCTTGTTATCCTCGATGGCAACAATACAATACGTGCCTTGCTGCCCCTACTGTCAGTGGGAAAGGACACCTCAAGATTGAACCCAAAGCTAAGCACTTCTCCCATTGCAAGAAAGATCAATCTAGTAGGCCAAACCAAACTGATAATTCGAAGAGACTTGCAAAGATAACCAATCATACATAAAATAATCCAGAGAAGATTCAAATATTGTTCATAGATAAACTTGATCATAAACCCACAATTTATCGGTCTCAACAAACACACCGCAAAAGAAGATTACATCGAATAGATCTCCACAAGAGAGGGGGAGAACTTTGTATTGAGATCAAAAAAGAGAGAAGAAGCTATCTAGCTAATAACTATGGACCCGTAGGTCTGAGGTAAACTACTCACACTTCATCAGAAGGGTTATGGTGTTGATGTAGAAGCCCTCCGTGATCGATGCCCCCTTCGGCGGAGCTCCGGAATAGGCCTCAAGATGGGATCTCGCGGATACAGAAAGTTACGGCGGTGGAATTAGGGTTTTGGCTCCGTATCTGGTAGTTTGGGGGTACGTAGGTATATATAGGAGGAAGGAGTACGTCGGTGGAGCAACAGGGGGCCCACGAGGGTGGAGGGCGCGCCCAGGGGGGGTAGGCGCGCCCCCTACCTCGTGGCCTCCTGGTTGATGTCTTGACGTAGGGTCCAAGTCCTCTAGATCATGTTCGTTCCGAAAATCACGTTCCCGAAGGTTTCATTCTGTTTGGACTCCGTTTCATATTCTTTTTCTGCGAAACCCTAAAATAGGCAAAACACAACAATTCTGGGCTGGGCCTCCGGTTAATAGGTTAGTCCCAAAAATAATATAAAAGTGTATAATAAAGCCCAATAATGTCCAAAACAGAATATAATATAGCATGGAACAACCAAAAATTATAGATACGTTGGAGACGTATCAAGCATCCCCAAGCTTAATTCCTGCTCGTCCTCGAGTAGGTAAATGATAAAAATAGAATTTTTCATGTGGAATGCTACTTGGCATTATTTCAATGTAATTCTCTTAATTGTGGTACAAATATTCAGATCCGAAAGATTCAAGACAAAAGTTTAATATTGACATAGAAATAATAATACTTCAAGCATACTTACTAAGAAATTATGTCTCTTCAAAATAACATGGCCAAAGAAGGCTATCCCTACAAAATCATATAGTCTGGCTATGCTCCATCTTCACCACACAAAGTATTCAAATCATGCACAACCCCGATGACAAGCCAAGAAATTGTTTCATACTTTTAATGTTCTAAAAAATTTTCAATCTTCACGCAATACATGAGCGTGAGCCATGGACATAACACTATAGGTGGAATAGAATGGTGGTTGTGGAGAAGACAAAAAGGGAGAAGATAGTCTCACATCAACTAGGCATATCAACGGGCTATGGAGATGCCCATCAATAGATATCAATGTGAGTGAGTTGGGATTGCCATGCAACGGATGCAGTAGAGCTATAAATATATGAAAGCTCAACAAGAAGAAACTAAGTGGGTGTGCATCCAACATGCTTGCTCACGAAGACCTAGGGCATTTTGAGGAAGCCCATCATTGGAATATACAAGCCAAGTTCTATAATGAAAAATTACCACTAGTATATGAAAGTGATAACATAGGAGACTCTCTATTATGAAGATCATGGTGCTACTTTGAAGCACAAGTGTGGGTAAAAGGATAGTAGTATTGCCCCTTTTTATTTTTATATTTTTTTTGGGCCTTCCTTTTTTTTCTTTGGCCTTTTTATTATTTTTATTTTATATTTGGGACAATACTCTATGAATGATGATCATCACACTTCTATTTATTTACAACTCAATGATTACAACTCGAGACTAGAACAAAGTATGACTCTATATGAATGCCTCCAGTGGTGTACCAGGATAGCAATGATGCATGAGTGACTTATATGAAAGAATTATGAACGGTGGCTTTGCCACAACTAAAATTTCAACTACATGATCATGCAAAGCAATATGACAATGATGGAGCGTGTCACGATAAACGGAATGGTGGAAAGTTGCATGGCAATATATTTCAGAATGGCTATGGAAATGCCATGATAGGTAGGTATGGTAGCTGTTTTGAGGAAGGTATATGGTAGGTGTATGATACCGGCGAAAGGTGCGCGGTATTAGAGATGCTAGCAATGGTGGAAGGGTGAGAGTGCATATAATCCATGGACTCAACATTAGTCATAAAGAACTCACATACTTATTGCAAAAATCTATTAGTTATCGAAGCAAAGTACTATGCGCATGCTCCTAGGGGGATATATTGGTAGGAAAAGACCATCGCTCGTCCCCGACCGCCACTCATAAGGAGGACAATCAATAAATACATCATGCTCCGACTTCTTAACATAACGGTTCACCATATGTGCATGCTATGGGAATCACAAACTTCAACACAAGCATTTCTCAAATTCACAACTACTCAACTAGCACGACTCTAATATCACCATCTCCATATCTCAAAACAATTATCAAGTTTCAAACTTCTCATAGTATTCAACACACTCATAAGAAAATTTTATTTATTTAATCTTGAATGCCTCAAATAATTAAAGCAAATTACCATGCTGTTTTGTAGGACTCTCAAAATAATCTAAGTGAAGCATGAGAGAACAATGGTTTCTATAAAACAAATCCACTGACGTGCTCTAAAAGATATAAGTGAAGCACTAGAGCAAAAACTATATAACTCAAAATATATAAGTGAAGCACATAGAGTATTCTAATAATTTCCGAATCATGTATGTCTCTCTCAAAAGGGTGTGTGCAACAAGGATGATTGTGGAAAACTAAAAAATAAATACTCAAATAATACAAGACGCTCCAAGCAAAACACATATCATGTGGTAAATAAAAATATAGCTCCAAGTAAAGTTACCGATAGAAGTAGATGAAAGAGGGGATGCCTTCCGGGGAATCCCCAAGCTTTGGCTTTTTAGGTGTCCTTAGATTATATTGGGGGTGCCATGGGCATCCCCAAGCTTAGGCTCTTGCCACTCCTTGTTCCATAATCCATCAAATCTTTACCCAAAACTTGAAAACTTCACAACACAAAACTTAAAGTAGAAAATCTTGTGAGCTCCGTTAGCGAAAGAAAACAAAAAACCACTTCAAGTTACTGTAATGAACTCATTATTTATTTATATTGGTGTTAAACCTACTGCATTCCAACTTCTCTATGGTTTATAAACTATTTTACTAGCCATAGATTCATCAAAATAAGCAAACAACACACGAAAAACAGAATCTGTCAAAAACAGAAGAGTCTGTAGTAATCTGTAACTAACGCAAGATCTGGAACCCCAAAAATTCTAAAATAAATTTCTGGACGTGAGTAATTTATCTATTAATCATCTTCAAAAATAATTAACTAAATAGCACTTTCCAAATAAAAATGGCAGCAGTTCTTGTGAGTGCTAAAGTTTCTGTTTTTTACAGCAAGATTAACAAGACTTTCCCCAAGTCTCCCAACGGTTCTACTTGGCACAAACACTAATTAAACACAAAAACACAACAAAAAAAGAGGCTAGATAAATTATTTATTACTAAACAGGAGCAAAAATCAAGGAATAAAAATAAAATTGGGTTGCCTCCCAACAAGCGCTATCGTTTAACGCCCCTAGCTAGGCATAAAAAGCAAAGATAGATCTAAGTAATATCATCTTGGGTTTTTAATTTTTTTTGCGGAGTTATGTTCGAATCCGGGAGGTTCCTTACGTTTACCCACATATTCGGAAATTTTGAGATCTAAAGAATCCAAATGCTTATTGCAAAGGGTAATAACATATTCATGCGGTGGAGATTCCCGCTAACACTCTTAAGAGGTTCAAGAGATTTTTGTAAGATCTTGCTTACTTCGCAAATTTTCTCGAAAATTTGCGTTTCTTCTTGGGTATGATGATGCCCCTTTTGTTGGGGTAGTGTTACCACTACACACTCTATAATTTCATGAGCAATACTAGGATCAATTTCAATAAAATTGCCTTTGGCAACGCAATCCAAGAGTTGTCTATGAGATAAATTTAATCCAACATAAAAGTTGTGAAGCAGAATTCTAAAATTCACCTCTAGGGTGCAATTACGATAAAACCCCATCATTCTAAACCAAGCATCTTTAAATTTTCTCCTTGTCTTTGTTGGAAGTGAAGAACCTCAAACTCGGGAGACAAAGGGAAAGATAGGGGACTAGCCATAACGACAAGCAAGCAATCGGACACACAAGCAAACAAGGAACGGGAAAAAAGAAGCAAATAGAGAAAGAGAGGGAGGATAGAGAGAGAGGGCGAATAAAACGGCAAGGGTGAAGTGGGGGGAGAGGAAAACGAGAGGCAAATGGCAAATAATGTAATGCGGGAGATAAGGGTTGTGATGGGTACTTGGTATGTTTACTTTTGCGTAGACCTCCCTCGCAACGGCGCCAGAAATCCTTCTTGCTACCTCTTGAGCACTTGCATTGGTTTTCCCTTGAAGGGGAAAGGGTGGTGCAGCAAAGTAGCGTAAGTATTTCCCTCAGTTTTTGAGAACCAAGGTATCAATCCAGTAGGAGGCCACGCACGAGTCCCTCGTACCTACACAAACAAATAAATTCTCGCAACCAACGCGATAAGGTGTTGTCAATCCCTACACAGTCACTTACGAGAGTGAGATCTGATAGATATGATAAGATAATATTTTTGGTATTTTCATGATAAAGATGCAAAGTAAAATAAAAGGCAATAAAAATAACTAAGTATTGGAAGATTAATATGATGGAAGATAGACCCGGGGGCCACAGGTTTCACTAGTGGCTTCTCTCGAGAGCATAAGTATTCACGGTGGATAAACAAATTACTGTTGAGCAATTTATAGAATGGAGCATAATTATGAGAATATCTAGGTATGATCATGTATATAGGCATCACGTCCGAGACAAATAGACCGACTCCTGCCTGCATCTACTACTATTACTCCACACATCGACCGCTATCCAGCATGCATCTAAAGTATTAAGTTCAAGAGAACAGAGTAACACTTTAAGCAAGATGACATGATGTAGAGGGATAAACTCACGCAATATGATGCACGCAATATGATGAAAACCCCATCTTGTTATCCTTGATAGCAACAATACAATACGTGCCTTGCTGCCCCTACTGTCACTGGGAAAGGACACCGCAAGAATGAACCCAAAGCTAAGCACTTCTCCCATTGCAAGAAAGATGAATCTAGTAGGCCAAACCAAACTGATAATTCGAAGAGACTTGCAAAGATAACCAATCATACATAAAATAATCCAGAGAAGATTCAAATATTGTTCATAGATAAACTTGATCATAAACCCACAATTCATCGGTCTCAACAAACACACCGCAAAAGAAGATTACATCGAGTAGATCTCCACAAGAGAGGGCGAGAACTTTGTATTGAGATCAAAAAAGAGATAAGAAGCCATCTAGCTAATAACTATGGACCCGTAGGTCTGAGGTAAACTACTCACACTTCATCGGAAGGGCTATGGTGTTGATGTAGAAGCCCTCCGTGATCGATGCCCCCTCCAGCGGAGCTCCGGAACAGGCCCCAAGATGGGATCTCGTGGATACAAAAAGTTATGGCGGTGGAATTAGGGTTTTGGCTCCGTATCTACTAGTTTGGGGGACGTAGGTATATATAGGAGGAAGGAGTACGTCGGTGGAGCAACAGGGGGCCCACGAGGGTGGAGGGCGTGCCCAGGGGGGGGGGGGGTAGGCGCGCCCCCTAACTCGTGGCCTCCTGGTTGATGTCTTGACGTATGGTCCAAGTCCTTTGGATCATGTTCGTTTTGAAATTCACGTTCCCGAAGGTTTCATTCCGTTTGGACTCCGTTTGATATTCTTTTTCCGTGAAACCCTAAAATAGGCAAAAAAAACATCAATTCTGGGCTGGACCTCCGGTTAATAGGTTAGTCACAAAAATAATATAAAAGTGTATAATAAAGCCCAATAATGTCCGAAACAGAATATAATATAGCATGGAATAATAAAAAAATTATAGATACGTTGGAGACGTATTAGTTCCCACCATCCTTCTTCAATATCATGACGCACGTCCTAGTTCATCTAGTCGACGAGATTGTCATTCTGGGCCCCGTATTTCTACACAATGTGTTCCCTTTGAGAGGTTCATGGGAGTCCTAAAGAAATATGTCCATAACTACGCTAGGCCAGAAGGAAGCATCTCCATGGGCCATCAAACAGAGGATGTCATTGGGTTTTGTGTTGACTTCATTCCTGACCTTAAGAAGATTGGTCTCCCTCAATCACGGTATGAGGGGAGACTGACTGGAAAAGACACGCTAGGAGGGGACTCAATAATATGTAGGGACGGGCATTCTTGGTCTCAAGCACACTACACAGTTCTACAGAGCTCTACCTTGGTGACCGCATATGTCAATGAACACAAGAACATTCTGTGCTCCAAACACCCAGAGCAGTGTGACGACTGGATTACATGTGAACAAATCAGGACTTTCGACAGTTGGTTGGAAACACATCTCAGAGGTGACAACACTGTTTCTGATGAGCTGTACTCGTTGTCCAGGGGACCATCTTCGACTGTATTGACTTATAAAGGATACAAGATAAATGGGAATACATTTTACACAGTCGCCCAAGATCAAAAGAGCACCAACCAAAACAGCAGTGTTCGCTTTGATGCAACAACCAAGACAGGAAAGGACACATTTTATGGTTACATAGAGGACAAATGGGAACTTGACTACGGATATGATTTTAAGATCCCTTTGTTTTAGTGCAAATGGGTCAATCTGTCAGGAGGCGGGGTACATGTAGTCCCACAGTACGGACTGACAACAGTGGATCTGAACAATCTTGGGTACATAGACAAATCATTCGTCCTAGCCAATGATGTGGCGCATGTTTTCTATGTGAAGGACATGTCTACCAAACCGAGAAAAAGAAAAGATAGGGAAGCGAATACATGATACGTCTCCAACGTATCTACTTTTTCTCATGTTTTCTCTCTTGTTTTGAACTATAATTTGCATGATTTGAATGAAACTAACCCCGGACTGACACTGTTTTCAGGAGAACTACCATGGTGTTGTTTTTGTGCAGAAATAAAAGTTCTCGGAATGGAACGAAACTTTGCGAGGAATTTTATATAAATAATAAGAATTAATGGAGCCAAGACCCTCCAGAGAGGAGCCCCTGGGTGGGCACAACCCACCAGGGCGCACCCCCCTCTCCTGGCGCGCCCAGGTGGGTTGTACCCACCTAGTGGCCACGCTGACCCTGAAACCAATGCTATAAATTCCTATTTTTGGAGAAAAATCGGGGAGAAAGAATTATCATGATCCATGAGACGGAGCCTCCGCCAAGCCCCGTTCTTCCTTGGGAGGGCAGATCTGGAGTCCGTTTTGGGCTCCGGAGAGGGGGATCTTCGTTCTTCGTCGTCACCAACCCTTCTCCATCGCCAATTCCACGATGCTCCCCACCGAGAGTGAGTAATTCCTTTGTAGGCTCGCTAGTCGGTGAGGAGTTGAATGAGATTCATCATGTAACCGAGTTAGTTTTGTTAGGGCCTGATCCCTAGTACCTACTATGTTCTTAGATTGATGTTGCTATGACTTTTCTATGCTTAATGCTTGTCACTTTGGGCCCGGGTGCCATGGTTTCAGATCTGAACCATTTATGTTATCATCATTATATCCATGTTCTAGATCCGATCTTGCAAGTTATAGTCACCTACTACGTGTTATGATCCGGCAACCCCGGAGTGACGACATCCGGGCCCACACTCGGTGATGACCGTAGTTTGAGGAGTTCATGTATTCACTATGTGTTAATGCTTTGTTCCGGTTCTCTATTAAAAGGAGGCCTTAATATCCCTTAGTTTCCAATATGGACCCCGCTGCCACGGGAGGGTAGGACAAAAGATGTCATGCAAGTTCTTTTAATAAAGCATGTATGACTATTTATAGAATACATGCCTACATTATATCGATGAACTGGAGCTAGTGCCGTATCGCCCTAGGTTATAACTGTCACATGATGAATATCATCCAACAAGTCACCGATCCAATGCCTATGAACTTTTCATTATTGTTCTGCTAAGTTAGTGCTGCTATCATCACTATTACTGTTACTATTCCTGCTGTCACTATTATCAAAACTATCAAACTACTTTGCTACTGATCACTTTGCTGTAGATAATTAATCTCCAGGTGTGGTTGAATTGACAACTCAGCTGCTAATACCTTCAAATATTCTTTGGCTCCCCTTGTGTCGAATCTATAAATTTGGGTTGAATACTCTACCCTCGAAAACTGTTGCGATCCCCTATACTTGTGGGTTATCAAGACCTTTTTCTGGCACTATTGCCGAGGAGCATATCTATATTTGTTGAGTCACTTGGGATTATTATCATATTATCACTATGAAGAATCTGAAGAATCCTAAGACTAAGATATTTCCCTCAAAGACGAGGGGAGGTAAGGAACTGACATCCAGTTCTTCTTTAGATTCACCTTCTGTTATGATTAAACTTGCAACACCACCACATGCTGTTAATTCTGATATGTTGCAAGTTATTGATGATGCTACTTCTTCTATGAATGATGCTTATGATGATACTAGTACCTGAAGGAAATATGCCCTAGAGGCAATAATAAAGTTATTATTTATTTCCTTATATCATGATAAATGTTTATTATTCATGCTAGAATTGTATTAACCGGAAACATAATACATGTGTGAATACATAGACAAACAGAGTGTCACTAGTATTCCTCTACTTGACTAGCTCGTTAATCGAAGATGGTTAAGTTTCCTAACCATAAACAAAAGAGTTGTTATTTGATTAACGGGATCACATCATTAGGAGAATGATTTGATTGACATGGCCCATTCCATTAGCTTAGCACCCGATCGTTTAGTATGTTGCTATTGCTTTCTTCATGACTTATACATGTTCCTATGACTATGAGATTATGCAACTCCCGTTTGCCGGAGGAACACTTTGTGTGATACCAAACGTCACAACGTAATTGGGTGATTATAAAGGAGCTCTACAGGTGCCTCCAAAGGTACATGTTGGGTTGGCGTATTTCGAGATTAGGATTTGTCACTCCGATTGTCGGTGAGGTATCTCTGGGCCCTCTCGGTAATGCACATCACATAAGCCTTGCAAGCATTGCAACTAATGAGTTAGTTGTGAGATGATGTATTATGGAACGAGTAAAGAGACTTGCCGGTAACGAGATTGAACTAGGTATTAAGATACCGACGATCGAATCTCGGGCAAGTAACATACCGATGACAAAGGGAACAACGTATGTTGTTATGCGGTCTGACCGATAAAGATCTTCGTAGAATATCCAGGTTCCGCTATTGGTTATTGACTGGAGACGTGTCTCGGTCATGTCTACATTGTTCTCGAACCCGTAGTGTCCGCACGCTTAAGGTTTCGATGACAGTTATATTATGAGTTTATGAGTTTTGATGTACCGAAGGAGTTCGGAGTCCCGGATGAGATCGGGGACATGACGAGGAGTCTCGAAATGGTCGAGACGTAAAGATCAATATATTGTACGACTATATTCGGACATCGGAAAGGTTCCGAGTGATTCAGGTATTTTTCGGAGTACCAGAGAGTTACGGGAATACATATTGGGCCTTATTGGGCCATACGGGAAAGAAGAAAAAGGGCCTCAAGGGTGGCCGCACCCCTCCCCTTGGTCTGGTCCGAATTGGACTAGGGAAGGGGGGCGCCCCCTTCCTTCCTTCTCCTTTTCCCTTCCTCTTTTCCTATTCCATATGGGAGGTGGAATCCTACTAGGACTAGGGAGTCCTAGTAGGACTCCACAGTTAGCGCGCCCCCTCCTAGGGCCGGCCTCCTCCTCCCTTGCTCCTTTATATACGGGGGCAGGGGGGCACCTCTAGACACAAGTTGATCCACGTGATCATATTCTTAGCCGTGTGCGGTGCCCCCTTCCACCATAATCCTCGATAATATTGTAGCGGTGCTTAGGCGAAGCCCTGCGACGGTAGTACATCAAGATCGTCACCACGCCGTCGTGCTAACGGAACTCTTCCCCGACACTTTGCTGGATCGGAGTCCGGGGATCGTCATCGAGCTGAACGTGTGCTAGAACTCGGAGGTGCCTTAGTTTCGGTGCTTGATCGGTCGGGCCGTGAAGACGTACGACTACATCAACCGCGTTGTGCTAACGCTTCCGCTGTCGGTCTACAAGGGTACGTAGATCACACTCTTCCCTCGTTGCTATGCATCACCATGATCTTACGTGTGCGTAGGATTTTTTTTGAAATTACTATGTTCCCCAACAGTGGCATCCGAGCCCAGGTTTTATGTGTTGATGTTATATGCACGAGTAGAACACAAGTGAGTTGTGGGCGATATAAGTCATACTGCTTACCAGCATGTCATACTTTGGTTCGGCGGTATCGTTGGACAAAGCGGCCCGGACTGACATTACGCGTACGCTTACGCGAGACCGGTTCTCCCGACGTGCTTTGCACAAAGGTGGCTAGCGGGTGACAGTTTCTCCAACTTTAGTTGAACTGAGTGTGGCTACGCCCAGTCCTTGCGAAGGTTAAAACAGCACCAACTTGACAAACTATCGTTGTGGTTTTGATGCGTAGGTAAGATTGGTTCTTGCTTAAGCCCGTAGCAGCCACGTAAAACTTGCAACAACAAAGTAGAGGACGTCTAACTTGTTTTTGCAGGGCATGTGGTGATGTGATATGGTCAAGACATGATGCTAAATTTTATTGTATGAGATGTTCATGTTTTGTAACCGAGTTATCGGCAACTGGAAGGAGCCATATGGTTGTCGCTTTATTGTATGCAATGCAATCGCGCTGTAATGCTTTACTTTATCACTAAGCGGTAGCGATAGTCGTGGAAGCATAAGATTGGCGAGACGACAACGATGCTACGATGGAGATCAAGGTGTCGCGCCGGTGAAGATGGTGATCACGATGGTGCTTCGAAGATGGAGATCACAAGCACAAGATGATGATGGCCATATCATATCACTTATATTGATTGCATGTGATGTTTATCTTTTATGCATATTATCTTGCTTTGATTGACGGTAGCATTATAAGATGATCTCTCACTAATTATCAAGAAGTGTTCTCCCTGAGTATGCACCGTTGCGAAAGTTCTTCGTGCTGAGACACCACGTGATGATCGGGTGCGATAGGCTCTACGTTCAAATACAACGGGTGCCAAAGAGTTGCACACGCAGAATACTCAGGTTATACTTGACGAGCCAAGCATATATAGATATGGCCTCGGAACACGGAGACCGAAAGTTCGAGCTTGAATCATTTAGTAGATATGATCAACATAGCAATGTTCACCAATGAAACTACTCCATCTCACGTGATGATCGGACATGGTTTAGTTGATTTGGATCACGTAATCACTTAGAGGATTAGAGGGATGTCTATCTAAGTGGGAGTTCTTAAGTAATATGATTAATTGAACTTAAATTTATCATGAACTTAGTCCTGGTAGTATTTTGCAAATTATGTTGTAGATCAATAGCTCGCATTGTTGCTTCCCTGTGTTTATTTTGATATGTTCCTAAAGAAAATTGTGTCGAAAGATGTTAGTAGCAATGATGCGGATTGGATCCGTGATCTGAGGTTTATCCTCATTGCTGCACAGAAGAATTATGTCCTTGATGCACCGCTAGGTGACGGACCTATTGCAGGAGCAGATGCAGACGTTATGAACGTTTGGCTAGCTCAATATGATGACTACTTGGTAGTTTAGTGCACCATGCTTAATGGCTTAGAATCGGGACTTCAAAGACGTTTTGAACGTCATGGAGCATATGAGATGTTCCAGGAGTTGAAGTTAATATTTCAAGCAAATACCCGAGTTGAGAGATATGAAGTCTCCAACAAGTTCTATAGCTAAAAGATGGAGGAGAATCGCTCAAATAGTGAGCATGTGCTCAGATTGTCTGAGTACTACAATCGCTTGAATCAAGTGGGAGTTAATCTTCCAGATAAGATAGTGATTGATAGAATTCTCTAGTCACCATCACCAAGTTAGTAGAACTTCGTGATGAACTATGATATGCAAGGGATAACGGAAACGATTCCCAAGCTCTTCGTAATGCGGAAATTGACGAAGGTAGAAATCGAGAAAAACATCAAGTGTTGATGGTAGACAAGACCACTAGTTTCAAGAAAAGGGCAGAGGGAAGAAGGGGAACTTCAAGAAGAACAGCAAGCAAGTTGCTGCTCAAGTGAAGAAGCCCAAGTCTGGTCCTAAGCCTGAGACTAAGTGTTTCTACTGCAAAGGGACTGGTCACTGGAAGCGGAACTACCCCAAGTGATTGGCAGATAAGAAGGATGGCAAAATGAACATAAGTATATTTGATATACATGTTATTGATGTGTACTTTACTAGTGTTTATAGCAACCCCTCAGTATTTGATACTAGTTCAGTTGCTAAGATTAGTAACTCGAAACGGGAGTTGCAGAATAAACAGAGACTAGTTAAGGGTGAAGTGATGATGTGTGTTGGAAGTGGTTCCGAGATTGATATGATCATCATCGCACACTCCCTATACTTTCGGGATTAGTGTTGAACCTGAATAAGTGTTATTTGGTGTTTGCGTTGAGCATGAATATGATTTGATCATGTTTATTGTAATACGGTTATTCATTTAAGTAAGAGAATAAATTGTTGTTCTGTTTACATGAATAAAACCTTATATGGTTACACACCCAATGAAAATAGTTCGTTGGATCTCGATCGTAGTGATACACATAATCATAATATTGAAACCAAAAGATGCAAAGTTAATAATGATAGTGCAACTTATTTGTGGCACTGCCGTTTAGCTCATATTGGTGTAAAGCGCATGAAGAAACTCCATGCTAATGGGTTTTTGGAATCACTTGATTATGAATCAGTTGATGCTTGCGAACCATGCCTCATGGGCAAGATGACTAAAACGCCGTTCTCTGGAACTATGGAGCAAGCAACTGACTTATTGGAAATAATACATACTGATGTATGAGATCCGATGAGTGTTAAGGCTCGTGGCGGGTATCATTATTTTCTGACCTTCACAGATGATTTGAGCAGATATGGGTATATCTACTTAATGAAACACAAGTCTGAAATATTTGAAAAGTTCAAAGAATTTCAGAGTAAAGTGGAGAATCATCGTAACAAGAAAATAAAAGTTTCTACGATGTGATCACAGAGGTAAAATATTTGAGTTACGAGTCTGGCCTTCAGTTAAAACAATGTGAAATAGTTTCACTACTCACGCCACCTGGAACACCACAGCATAATGGTGTGTCCGAACATCATAACCGTACTTTATTAGATATGGTGCGATCTATGATGTCTCTTATCGATCTACCACTATTGTTTTGGGGTTATGCATTAAAGACAACTGCATTCACGTTTAAAAGGGCACCATCTAAGTCCATTGAGACGACACAATTTGAACTGTGGTTTGGCAAGAAACCAAAGTTGTCGTTTCTTAAAGTTTGGGATTGTGATGCTTATACGAAAAAGTTTCATCCTGATAAGCTCAAACCCAAATCGGAGAAATATGTCTTCATAGGATACCCAAAGGAGACTATTGGGTACACCTTCTATCACAAATCCGAAGGCAAGACTTTTGTTACTAAATTCGGAGTTTTTCTAGAGAAGGAGTTTCTCTCGAAAGAAGTGAGTGGGAGGAAAGTAGAACTTGATGAGGTAACTGTACCTGCTCCCTTATTGGAAAGTAGTTCATCACCGAAATCTGTTCCTGTGACTACTAGACCGATTAGTGAGGAAGCTAATGATGATGATCATGTAACTTCAGATCAAGTTACTACCGAACCTCGTAGGTAAAACCAAAGTGAGATCCGCACCAGTGTGGTACGGTAATCCTGTTTTGGAGGTCATGTTACTGGACCATGACGAACTTGCGAACTATGAGGAAGCGATGATGAGCCTAGATTCCGCGAAATGGTTTGAGGCCATAAAATCTGAGATATGATCCATGTATGAGAACAAAGTATGGATTTTGATGGATTTGCCCGATGATCGGCAAGCCATAGAAAATAAATGGATCTTCAAGAGGAAGACGGATGCTGATAGTAGTGTTACTATCTACAAAGCTAGAATTGTCTCAAAAGGTTTTCGACAAGTTCAAGGTGTTGACTACAATGAGATTTTCTCACTCGTATATATGCTTAAGTCTGTCCAAATCATGTTAGCAATTGCCGCATTTTATGAAATCTGGCAAATGGATAAACAAAACTGCATTCCTTAATGGATTTCTTAAAGAAGAGTTGTATATGATGCAACCAGAAGGTTTTGTCAATCCTAAAGGTGTTAACAAAATATGCAAGCTCCAACGATCCATCTATGGACTGGTGCAAGCATCTCGGAGTTGGAATATACGCTTTGATAAGTTGATCAAAGCATATAGTTTTATACAGACTTACAGTGAAGCCTGTATTTACAAGAAAGTGAGTGGGAGCACTACAACATTTCTGATAAGTATATGTGAATGACATATTGTTGATCAGAAATAATATAGAATTATTCTGCAAAGCATAAAGGAGTGTTTTGAAAGAAGTTTTTCAAAGAAAGACCTCGGTAAAGCTACTTACATATTGAGCATCAAGATCTATAGAGATAGATCAAGACGCTTGATAAGTTTTTTCAATGAGTACATACCTTGACAATATTTTGAAGTAGTTCAAAAATTGGAACGGTCAAAGAAAGAGTTCTTGGCTATGTTACAAGGTGTGAAATTGAGTAAGACTCAAAGCCCGACCACGGCAGAAGATAGAAAGAGAATGAAAGTCATTCCCTATGCCTCAGCCATAGGTTCTATCAAGTATGCCATGCTGTGTACCAGATCTATTGTATACCCTACACTGTGTTAAGCAAGGGAGTACAATAGTGATCTAAGAGTAGATCACTGGAAGTGGTCAAAATTATCCTTAGTGGAATAAGGAAATATTTCTCGATTATGGAGGTGACAAAAGGTTCGTCGTAAAAAGTTACGACAATGCAAGTTTTGACACAGATCTGGATGACTCCAAGTCTCGATCTAGATACATATTGAAAGTGGGAGCAATTAGCTAGATTAGCTCCGTGCAGAGCATTGTAGACATAGAATTCGCAAAATACTTACGGATCTGTATGTGACAGACCCGTTGACTAAAATTATCTCACAAGCAAAACATGATCACACCTTAGTACTCTTTGGGTGTTAATCACATAAATGATGTGAACTAGATTATTGACTCTAGTAAACCCTTTGGGTATAGGTCACATGACGATGTGAACTATGGGTGTTAATCACATGGTGATGTGAACTCTTAGTGTTGAATCACATGGCGATGTGAACTAGATTATTGACTCTAGTGCAAGTGGGAGACTGAAGGAAATATGCCCTAGAGGCAATAATAAAGTTATTATTTATTTCCTTATATCATGATAAATGTTTATTATTCATGCTATAATTGTATTAACCGGAAACATAATACATGTGTGAATACATAGACAAACAGAGTGTCACTAGTATGCCTCTACTTGACTAGCTCGTTAATCGAAGATGGTTATGTTTCCTAACCATAAACAAAAGAGTTGTTATTTGATTAATGGGATCACATCATTAGGAGGATGATGTGATTGACATGACCCATTCCATTAGCTTAGCACCCGATTGTTTAGTATGTTGCTATTGCTTTTCTTCATGACTTATACATGTTCCTATGACTATGAGATTATGCAACTCCCGTTTGCCGGAGGAACACTTTGTGTGCTACCAAACGTCACAACGTAACTGGGTGATTATAAAGGAGCTCTACAGGTGTCTCCAAAGGTACATGTTGGGTTGGCGTATTTCGAGATTAGGATTTGTCACTCCGATTGTCGGAGAGGTATCTCTGGGCCCTCTCGGTAATGCACATCACATAAGCCTTGCAAGCATTGCAACTAATGAGTTAGTTGTGAGATGATATATTAAGGAACGAGTAAAGATACTTGCCGGTAACGAGATTGAACTAGGTATTAAGATACCGACGATCGAATCTCGGGCAAGTAACATACCGATGACAAAGGGAACAACCTATGTTGTTATGCGATCTGACCGACAAAGATCTTCGTAGAATATGTAGGAGCCAATATGAGCATCCAGGTTCCGCTATTGGTTATTGACTGGAGACGTGTCTCGGTCATGTCTACATTGTTCTCGAACCCGTAGGGTCCGCACGGTTAAGGTTTCGATGACAGTTATATTATGAGTTTATGAGTTTTGATGTACCGAAGGAGTTCGGAGTCCCGGATGAGATCGGGGACATGACGAGGAGTCTCGAAATGGTCGAGACGTAAATATCGATATATTGTATGACTATATTCGGACATCGGAAAGGTTCCGAGTGATTCGGGTATTTTTCGGAGTACCGGAGAGTTACGGGAATACGTATTGGGCCTTATTGGGCCATACGGGAAAGAAGAAAAAGGGCCTCAAGGGTGGCCGCACCCCTCCCCTTGGTCTGGTCCGAATTGGACTAGGGAAGGGGGGCGCCCCCTTCCTTCCTTCTCCTTTTCCCTTCCTCTTTTCCTATTCCATATGGGAGGTGGAATCCTACTAGGACTAGGGAGTCCTAGTAGGACTCCACACTTGGCGCGCCCCCTCCTAGGGCCAGCCTCCTCCTCCCTTGCTCCTTTATATATGGGGGCAGGGGGGCACCTCTAGACACAAGTTGATCCACGTGATCATATTCGTAGCCGTGTGCGGTGCCCCCTTCCACCATAATCCTCGATAATATTGTAGCGGTGCTTAGGCGAAGCCCTGCAACGGTAGTACATCAAGATCGTCACCACGCCGTCGTGCTAACAGAACTCTTCCCCGACACTTTGCTGGATTGGAGTCCGGGGATCATCATCGAGCTGAACGTGTGCTAGAACTCGGAGGTGCCGTAGTTTCGGTGCTTGATCGGTCGGGCCGTGAAGACGTACGACTACATCAACCGCGTTGTCCTAACGCTTCCGCTGTCGGTCTACAAGGATACGTAGATCACACTCTTCCCTCGTTGCTATGCATCACCATGATCTTGCGTGTGCGTAGGAATTTTTTTTGAAATTACTACGTTCCCCAACAGTACCTTGCTTGATAATGATGATGTGCCACTTGGTGAATTTCTTGATAAACAAATTGCTAGAGTTATACAACATGATGTTGTTGAATCTGATGATGAGCTTGAAACTGAATCTCCTGAAACACCTACTAGAACTAGCCTTCGTAGATATGAATTTCCTAAGGTATCGGAAGGTTATGTTATGAGTGAAGAAACAACTACATATATTCTTGCTTGCAATGATAGAGATGATCTAGAGAAATTACTACAGAGGTATAAAGAAAAATATCTAAATGCTAGAATGAAATGTGATCCTAAGTTTGCTACTTCACCTATCTTTATTGATGATAAGGATTATGAATTCTCTGTTGACCCAAAGTTAATTACTTTGGTTGAATCTGATCCTTTCCATGGTTATGAAACTGAAACTGTTCTGGCACATCTTACTAAGTTGAATGACATAGCCACCCTTTTTACTCATGATGATAAAACTCGCTATTACTTTATTCTCAAATTATTTCCTTTCTCATTAAAGGGTGATGCTAAAGCTTGGTACAATACTCTTGCTCCTGGTTGTGTGCGTAGTCCCAAGGATATGATCTATTACTTATCTGAAAAATATTTTCCTGCTCATATGAAACAAGCTGCCTTACAGGAAATATTTAACTTTGTGCAAACTAAAGAAGCGAGTCTCCCACAATCTTGGGAAAAATTCTTTGCCTGATCATCCTCTTAAGAAAAATGAAATACTTGATATCTTCTATAATGGACTAACTGATGCTTCTAGGGACTTCCTAGATAGTTGTGCTGGTTGTGTTTTTAGGGAACGAATTGTTGGTCAAGCTGAAGAATTATTGAATAACATATTGAAAAATTACGATGATTGGACTATTCCTGAACCACCACCTAAACCCACTCCGAAGAAGAGGGCTATATTATATCTCAGTCCTAAAGATATGCAAGAGGCAAAGAAATCAATGATGGAAAAAGGTATTAAAGCCAAGGATCTTAAAAATTTACCTCCTATCAAAGAAATACATGGGCTTAATACACCACCACTGCCTAAGGTGGTAGAGGTAAATTCTTTTATAAAGTTTAATGATGATGATAATCCTCACAATATGCATCCTAGTCAATGTCTTTATGAGTTTGAAAACTACATTAGAAAACAAGATCACTTCAATGCAAATGTTATGAAACAATTGAAATACAACTCTGATATGATTGCTCGTTTGAGTGACTTGTTAGTTAGAATATCAAATGATGTTAGGGGTGTTGGAGAGCATGCTTCTATTGTTCAAACTCAATTAGAACAAGTTGCTAAATCTCAAAGGGAATTGCTTGATGAAATGAATCATAATATGCATGACTTGGCTGTTAGAGTTGCAACTAGAGGAGGTAAAATGACTCAGGAACCACTTTATCTCGAGGGACACCCAAAAAGAATTGAACAATATTCACAAAGAGCTAACACTAGTGCACCTAGTCCTTCTAGAAAGAAAAAGAAAAAGAAAAGTGATAAGACTTTGCACACTTCTAGTGAACCTGAAATAGAAAAACCTCCTGATAATGAAAATGAAGTTTCTATCTCAGATGCTGAAACTCAATCTGGTAATGAACACTCACCTAATGATAATGACAAAGATAATTACGAGGTTCATGAAGACTCTTAACCAACCAATGATAAAGAACCAGACAATGATGTTGAGATAGAACCACCTATTGATCTTGATAACCCACAACCTAAAAATAAAAGATATGACAAAAGAGACTTTGTTGCTAGAAAACACGGTAAAGAAAGAGAACCATGGGTTCAAAAACCTATGCCTTTTCCACCCAAGTCAACTAAAAAGAATGATGATGAATAATTAGAACGCTTTGCTGAAATGTTGAGGCCAGTCTTTTTGCATACTCGCTTGACTGATATCTTGAAAATGCCTCCTTATGCAAAATATATGAACGACATCATCACAAATAAGAGAAAAATACCGGAAGCTAAAATATCCACTATGCTTGCTAATTACACTTTTAAAGATGGAGTACCTAAAAAACTTGGAGATCCGGGAATTGCAACTATACCTTGCTCTATCAAAAAGAATTATGTGAAAACTGCTTTGTGTGATTTAGGAGCTGGTGTTAGTGTTATGCCTTTCTCTTTATATAAAAGACTTGACTTGAATAAACTCACACCTACTGAAATATCTTTGCAAATGGCTGATAAATCAACTGCCATACCTATCGGTATCTGTGAGGATGTGCCTGTTGTTGTTGCTAATGTTACTATTTTGACTGACTTTGTTATACTTGAGATGCTCGAGGACGACAACATGTCGATTATCCTTGGTAGACCCTTCTTGAATACTGCAGGGGCTGTTATTGATTGCAATAAAAGCAAGGTCACTTTTCATATTAATGGCAATGAGCATACGGTGCACTTTCTAAAGAAACAATTCCAAGTGAATGGTATTAATGTTACTGAAAAATCTCCGACAATCACTATTGGAAGGAAGTTTTCAAATACCTCTACCTACTGTCAAAAAGAAATATGAAATTCTTATTGTTGGGGAAATGCATATCCCCATTGAGGTAACTTAGTGATTTACAAAAGTTCTTTGGTTTCATGCTAATCGAAAGTGGTTGTTAATAAGACTTGATCAACCTTATTAATGGATCATTTTTGAATGGTATGAAGTTGATGAATTTAGTAAGCACTACTTTCTGTCCCTACTTTTTATTCTCTATTGTTATTAGTTAAATAAAATAAAATGCCATGTTTTGTGTGTTTGCTGAATTTCCCGTGCAATAAAAAATGACCCAAAAATAAAAGTTATCAGAATGCCCTGAAAATTTAATACATTTTTTCTGAATATTTGAGAATTTTTGGTGCAATAAACATCAGAGGGAGGTGCACCAGGTGGGCACAACCCACCTGGGCGCGCCAGCACCCCCAGGCGCGCCCTGGTAGGTTGTGGTCCCCACGTGGGCCCCCTCACTTACCTCTTCATCCCACATCATCACTTACCTCCAGAAAAAATCCCCATTGCTCTCTCTCCCGTGTTCTTGAGCCCAAACCCGTGGATTTCGGTCTCTTTGCTCGAAGCTCCATTTCCGAAACTGTTTCGGGGGATTGTTGTTTGGTATGTGACTCAACCATTTGTCCAATTAGTTTTAGTTTCAGTAGCTTATACTTTGAATAATTAGCTACTCTTGGTGCTGCTGTAGATGTGCTTGCATGTTAAGTTCTTAGTGTTCTAAGTAGTTTGAATGCTTGCTATGGCCTCTATGTATCCCTATGAGTAGTTTCTATCAATCTTACAAAGTTTTGTTGACAAATTTTTGTCACTCCAAATTTTTTATTTTCAGAAAATTGTACGTGGACATGATGAACCTATTTGGAAGGATTTCTTCGAGGAGACGATCCTCGGGGGCATCTTCTAGTGACAGTTTTGCCCGTCGGTCTTATGTTGAACCAAGTGAAAGTTCCACGCGAGATGCCGCCACCAAGACATGTTTATGGCCTAGCGATGAATATATGGTGCATGTGTGCATTAAGTAGGAATTTGAGAAATATGTCCACAATGCCGGCCTTGGTCCCTACCTATCAGATAAGTGTGTACAACACCAACTTCTCACTGAATCATTTGTCAAAGGATTTAAATATTTTCCATGTGAGTCTAGGGTGTCATTTATGCTTTATGATAATCCTTATACTATCCCACTGGAGAATTTTGCTTACCATTGCAAACTTCCATTTTGGGGTTCGCTTGATGAGCCACCAACGGTTGAGTACGAGTCTTTCTTGACTAGCCTGTGCTATGGTGAAAATAGGGGAGTGAGACAAGGAAGAATAAAGAGCATTCACTTTCCCGCAATTCAGTATTTTGCATTATTTAACGGGAAATTCATAGTAGGCAAGCAAGACTGTAGCATACTTTGTGCGCCAGACTTGAGCCTCCTTCACACTGCTCTCACTGGTTAAAGGAATTATAACCTTGGAGCGATTGTTGCACGTAGACTTCAGCACAATGCTAACAGTGGTTGGTTCTATGGTTGAATTTATGCCACACGTTTAGCACGAGGGCTGGGTGTTTCACCTTTGCCCTTTGATCCTATCCTACCTACGCGGTATTTAGATTTTGATACTTTGAAAGAACACAAAATACTTAAGGGAAGGGTTGATAATTTCACTTACAATCTAATGTCTAACCAAAGATCTATTGTGGACACATATTTGCCTGCGCCTGCTCTTTTTGATTATAACAGCAAGGGAAGATATTTTGTTCTTGAGAGCGAGGCCCGAGCTCATAACGCAGCAGTGGTGGCAACACGGCGTGCTGATGCATCCACACCGAGAGCCTCCGAGAGCTACCACACCGACTACTACCCTGCAGGCTACTGACCGACTACCAAGTTAGGCCAAAAGCCTAAGATTGGGGGAGTACGTGTCTCTCACCGACATTACATTCATGTCCACTTATTCTATTTGTTGGTGTTCACACTTTTTCATTGTCATCCATGCTTAGATTTATTTTCTTGCTTTCTTCTTGTGTGTTTGAAAAACTTTAGAAAAACCCAAAAAATTAGTTGTAATTAGTTTACTTTCTATGCATGCTTAGTAGTACTAAAAATAAAATCCAAAAAGATTCCCTTGTTCTTCTTTTGCTTGTGGGGAGCTTTCCCGTGTAAATAGTTTTTCTTGTTTTTGCTTTTCCCTTATTTGCTTGCTTTAGAAAACCAAAAACTCCAAAAATATTTTAGTGTGTTTCTCTGAATTTCTTTTCTTTTTATTCGAGTTGTACCGAGGAGAAGACCACGATGAAAATGTTGAGTGGCTCTCATATGAATAATTGTTGAACTAATAAAGAGCCCATTTTACCTTGTCTTCTCCTATTGAATAAAATGTTTGTAGATTCCAGCTTAGTCCATGGCACTCTTGAACTATTATTATTTTCATATCATTCGGTCGTGCAAGTGAAAGGCAATAATGACGACATTCGATGAACTGGTCGTGGCAAAGAGAAACCGGTATGAACTCGACTTGTCCTATCTGGGTAAATATGTTTAACCTAGCATGCAGGCTTTAGGCCATTATGATTGAACATGTTTGCAATGAAAATTAGAGATTATAGTTTGTCATGCCATGCATAATTAGCTGGGAGTTAATAATGATTTATCTTGGATATCAACATAGTGTTAAGATGATTGTGATGTAGTATGATGATATGGTATCCTCTTCTGAATGTTCAAATGGCTTCACTTGGTACATGTTCATGCATGTAGTTGAATCAAAACCAACATAGCCTCTATAATGTTTATATTCATGGTGTTCATATCCTACTCATGCTAGTGTCCAATGTTACTTGCACATAATGCATGGTTATTATCGTTGTTGCTCTCTAGCTGGCCGCTTCTCAACCTAAATTGCTAGCCTTCGCCTGTACTAAGTGGGAATTCTGCTTGTACATCAAAAGCCTTGAACCCAAAGTTATTTCAGATGAGTTCACCATACCTACCTATATACGGTATTACCCTACCGTCCTAAATAAATTTGCATGTGCCACCTCTAAAAACTTCTAAAAATTATCCGTTTTGTGCGCCTAGATTGTTCATGGAACGACAAGAGGTGGTCGATATCTTCCATGCTAAGAGGGTTATTCTCAGGTCAAGTGTTTATTCACTCGCCATTACACGAGAAAATGGGCGGTAATAGGGATTCCCAGTCCCGAACTAAAAAATGCAAATAATTAAACAAAACTCCCCCGGGACTTATGTTGGTTTGGATGACACCCGTTGTTTCGGACAAGCCGTGGAGTGTGATTGATGGTGGAGGGGGAGTAAACCTTTACTTTTATCACTTGGGAACCTCCACTAGCGTGCTTAACATGGAAGATGTTGATAACTGATGGTCGTGAAGTAAATGAGAAGGGTGCATGTCTCAAAATTTCATTTATCTCTGTTTTAAAAATTGAGCTCTAGCACCTATGCAAATCACTGCTTCCCTCTGCAAAGGGACTTTCTATTTACTTTTATGTTGTGTCATCACCCTCTAAAACAAGAGCCAGAAACTGAGTAGAGCACAACGGTCATGATTTATGCATTGTGTGTACCTAATGTTGGGTGCATCATGACTGGATCTTTTCTACCATGAATTACAATGTTTAGTCGCTGCTTGAACTTTGGAGGTGCTCTACATTTATGTTTTGCGGTCTCAGAAAGGGCTAGGGAGATACCATTATTGTCATATGATATCATGTTTCTTTTAACAATGTGTTGCCATTTGAGATACCTTATTATTGCTCGCTAGCTGATTATGTCATTGATACGAGTCATTATAATCTTTAAGAGTTATTGTCGACATGGTTAGTTATAATGCTGGCTGAAAACCTGGGTGCTGTTTAAGCTTATTTATGCAAACAAGAGCAGAAGAGTTCGTAAACGTTTTTCTTTCTCACTTCCAGTTTATCAACTGACTTGCTTGAGGACAAGCAAAGGTTTAAGCTTGGGGGAGTTGATACGTCTCCAACGTATCTACTTTTTCTTACGCTTTTCCTCTTGTTTTGGACTCTAATTTGCATGATTTGAATGAAACTAACCCCGAACTGACGCTGTTTTCAGCAGAACTACCATGGTGTTGTTTTTGTGCAGAAATAAAAGTTCTCGGAATGGAACGAAACTTTGCGAGGAATTTTTATATCAATAAAAAGAATTAGTGGAGCCAAGACCCACCAGAGAGGGGCCCCTGGGTGGGCACAACCCACCAGGGCGCACGCCTCTCTCCTGGCGCGCCCAGGTGGGTTGTACTCACCTGGTGGCCCCGCTGACTGCTACCTCTTGAGCATGTGTTGGTTTTCCCTTGAAGAGGAAAGGGTTATGCAGCAAAGTAGCGTAAGTATTTTCCTCAGTGTTGAGAACCAAGGTATCAATCCAGTAGGAGACAACGCACAAGTCACCTAGTAACTGCACAAACAATCAAGAACCTGGCAACCAACGCGATAAAGGTGTTGTCAATCCCTTCACGGTCACTCGCAAAAGTGAGATCTAATAGAGATAGTAAAGTAAATATTTTTGGTATTTTTGTTATATAGATTGGAAAGTAAAGATTGCAAAATAGTATACGAGATGCGATGTAAATAAAAGAGATGTAATATAATAGGAAAGAGACCCGGGGGCCATAGGTTTCACTAGTGGCTTCTCTCAAGATAGCATGTATTATGGTGGGTGAACAAATTACTGCCGAGCGATTGATAGAAAAGCGCATAGTTATGAAGATATCTAAGGAAATGATCATGAATATAGGCATCACGTCCGTGTCAAGTAGACTGAAACGATTCTATATCTACTACTATTACTCCACACATCGATCGCTATCCAGCATGCATCTAGAGTATTAAGTTCATAAGAATGGAGTAACGCATTAAGCAAGATGACATGATGTAGAGGGATAAACTCAAGCAATATGATATATCCCCCATCTTTTTATCCTCGATGGCAACAATACAATACATGCCTTGCTGCCCCTACTGTCACTGGGAAAGGACACCGCAAGATTGAACCCAAAGTTAAGCACTTCTCCCATTGCAAGAAAGATCAATGTAGTAGGCCAAACTAAACCGTTAATTAAAAGAGACTTGCAAAGATATCAAATCATGCATATAAGAATTCAGAGAAGAACCAAATAATACTCATAGATAAGCTTGTTCATAAATCCACAGTTCATCGGATCTCGACAAACACACCGCAGAAGAGTATTACATCGAATAGATCTCCAAGAACGTCGAGGAGAACTTTGTATTGAGAATCAAAGAGAGAGAAGAAGCCATCTAGCTAATAACTATGGACCCGAAGGTCTGTGGTAAACTACTCACGCTTCATCGGAGAGGCAATAGTGTTGATGTAGAAGCCCTCCGTGATCGATTCCCCCTCTGGTAGATCGCCGGAAAAGACCTCAAGATGGGATCTCACGGGTATAGAAGGTTGCGGCGGTGGAAAAGTGGTTTCATCGCTCTCCCTAATGTTTCTTAGGTATAAGAGTATATATAGGTGAAAGAAGTACGTTGGTGGAGCTACGAGGGGCCCACGGTGGTGGGGGCGCGCCTACCCCCTGGGCGCGCCCTCCTGCCTCGTGGCTTCCTCGTGGAGTTCCAGACATCGACTCCAAGTCTTCTGGATTGCTTTCGGTCCAAGAAAGATCATCGCGATGGTTTCATTCCATTTGGACTCCATTTGGTATTCCTTTTCTGCAAAACTCTAAAATAGGCAAAAAAACAGAAACTGGCACTGGGCCTCCGGTTAATAGGTTAGTCCCAAAAATAATATAAAAGAGCATATTAAAGCCCATTAAACATCCAAAACCGATAATATAATAGCATGGAACAATAAAAAATTATAGATACGTTGGAGACATATCAAGCATCCCCAAGCTTAATTCCTGCTCGTCTTCGAGTAGGTAAATGATAAAAACATATTTTTTGATGTGGAATGCTACCTAACATAATTATCAATGTAATTTTCTTTATTGTGGCATGAATGTTCAGATCCGAAAGATTCAAGACAAAAGTATAATATTGGCATAAAAACAATAATACTTCAAGCATACTAACAAAGCAATCATGTCTTCTTAAAATAACGTGGCCAAAACAATCAAAAATTATAGATACGTTGGAGACGTATAACTGACCATGAAACCAACGCTATAAATTCCAATTTTTGGAGAAAAAAAATCAGGGATAAAGAATTATCAAAATCCACGAGACAGAGCCGCCGCCAAGCCCTGTTCTTCCTCGGGAGGGTAGATCTGGAGTCCGTTTGGGGCTCCGGAGAGGGGGGTCTTCGTTCTTCGTCATCACCAACCCTTCTCCATCGCCAATTCCATGATGCTCCCCACCAGGAGAGAGTAATTCCTTCATAGGCTCGCTGGTCGGTGAGGAGTTGGATGAGATTCATCATGTAATCGAGTTAGTTTTGTTAGGGCCTGATCCCTAGTATCCACTATGTTCTTAGATTGATGTTGCTTTGACTTTGCTATGCTTAATGCTTGTCACTTTGGGCCTGGGGGCCATGATTTCAGATCTGAACCATTTATGTTATCATCATTATATCCATGTTTTAGATCCAATCTTGCAAGTTACAGTCACCTACTACGTGTTATGATCCGACAACCCAGGAGGGACAACATTTGGGCCCACTCTCGGTGATGACCGTGGTTTGAGGAGTTCATGTATTCACTATGTGTTAATGCTTTGTTCCGGTTCTCTATTAAAAGGAGGCCTTAATATCCCTTAGTTTCCAATATGGACCCCGCTGCCACGGGAGGGTAGGACAAAAGATGTCATGCAAGTTCTTTAATAAAGCACGTATGACTATTTACGGAATACATGCCTACATTATATCGATGAACTGGAGCTAGTGCCGTATCGTCCTGGGTTATAACTGTCACATGATGAATATCATCCAACAAGTCACCGATCTAATGCCTACAAACTTTTGATTATTGTTTCTGCTAAGTTATTGCTGCTATCATCACTATTACACTTGCTACAAAATTACTTCTATCGATGTTACTGTTACTATTGCTGCTGTCACTATTATCAAAACTATCAAACTAGTTTTCTACTGATCACTTTGCTACAGATAATTAATCTCTAGGTGTGGTTGAATTGACAACTCATCTACTAATACCTTCAAATATTCTTTGGCTCCCCTTGTGTCGAATCTATAAATTTGGGTTGAATACTCTACCCTCGAAAACTGTTGCAATCCCCTATACTTGTGGGTTATCAATACATCATACGATGAGCCAAAGGGCCACATAGTTCTTTCAGGAAAAAGAGACATCATGGGATTGGAGGGGAAGACGGACATGTCTGAAGATTATGAAAAGTTTCATGAAATTCCTCCCTTCAAAGTCAAGGCTGACCCAAGCACCATGTTAAACGATGAAGATTATCCATGGTTATGGCGCAATAAGCAAAGGAGACAAGCAAAGAAAAAGTGAAGACTTTCTCTCACAACTATTATGATGATGCCTTTGATCTAGAATATCACTGCATTTACATGTGAAGAAATGAAATGCCTTTTGTAACAGATGAGTTTCCGTATGAAACCCTCGTACTTCGAAAGAGATTGTCCGTTTTGTACACGAAGTGCATCCAGTTTGTGTCGTAACCCTCTCAACTTTTTAGCACATGCTATTTGGGTGAAATGATGATACCATGCCAACTTTCAACCTCTTCAGAGTTCATTTGAAGTGCTTTTCAATTTCAGGGCCATTTAGCTCAAAAAATTAGCAAATGCATGAAATATAACAAATGAAGTCAGAAAGGGTTGAAAATTTATGATGTGTCTTTGAATGGTGCATTTTGAACACACAAAAAGTTTGGAGTTCAAATAAGTTCAAAAAAAAGAGAAATCCCTTTTGTAACAGATGAGTTTTCGTCCAAAACCCTGATACTTCGAAAGAGATTGTCCATTTTGTACATGAAGTGCACCCAAATTTTGCCATAACCCTCTCAACTTTTTAGCACATTCTATGTGGGTGAAATGATGATACCATGCCAACTTTCAACCTCTTTGGAGTTCGTTTGTAGTGCTTTTTAATTTTAGGGTCATATAGCTCAAAAAATCAGTAAATGCATGAAAAATAACAAATGAAGTCAGAAAGGGTTGAAAATTGATGATGTGGCTTTGAATGGTGCATTTAGAACACACAAAAAGTTTGGAGTTCAAAAAATGAAATCCCTTTGTAACAGATGAGTTTTTGTTCGAAACCCTGATACTTCGAAAGAGATTGTCCATTTTGTACACGAAGTGCATCCAGTTTTTGCCATAACCCTCTCAACTTTTTAGCACATGCTATGTGTGTGAAATGATGATACCATGCAAACTCTCAACCTCTTCGGAGTTCATTTGCAGTGCTTTTCAATTTCAGGGTTATTTAGCTCAAAAAATCAGTAAATGCATGAAAAATAACAAATGAAGTGAGAAAGGGTTGAAAATTGATGATGTGGCTTTGCATGGTGCATTTTTAACACATAAAAAGTCTGGAGTTCAAAAAATGAAATCCCTTTGTAACAGATTAGTTTTCGTCCGAAACCCTCATACTTCGAAAGAGGTATATTTTGTACACGAAGTGCATCCAGTTTTTTTCGTAACCCTCTCAACTTTTTAGCACATGCAATGTGGGTGAAATGATGATATGATACATCTCCGTCGTATCTATAATTTTTGATTGTTCCATGCCAATATTCTACAACTTTCATATACTTTTGGCAACTTTGTATACTATTTTTGGGGCTAACATATTGATCCAGTGCCCAGTGCCAGTTCCTGTCTGTTGCATGTTTTTGGTTTCACAGAATATCCATATCAAACGGAGTCCAAACGGGATAAAAACGGACGGAGATACTTTTTGGAATATTTGGAAAATTCTAGAAGAAAAATCCACGCGAGACGGTGCCCGAGGTGGTCACGAGGCACGGGGGCGTTCCCCCTACCCTCGTGAGCCACCCGTAAGGCGGTTGACGCTCTTCTTTTGCCGCAAGAAAGCTAATTTTCAGGAAAAAAATCACGGCGAAGGTTTCAGGCCAATCGGAGTTACGGATCTCCATATATACACGAAACGGTGAAACAGAGCAAGGAGAGAACGCAGAAACATAGAGAGACAGAGAGACAGATCCAATCTCAGAGGGGCTCTCGCGCCCTCCCACGCCATGGAGGCCATGGACTAGAGGGGAAACCCTTCTCCCATCTAGGGAGGAGGTCAAGGAAGAAGGAGGGGGGCTCTCTCCCCCTCGCTTCCGGTGGCACCGGAGTGCCACCGGGGGCCATCATCATCACCGCGATCTACACCAACACCTCCGCCATCTTCACCAACATCTCCATCACCTTCCCCCCTCTATCTACAATGGTCCACTCTCCCGCAACCCGCTGTACCCTCTACTTGAACATGGTGCTTTATGCTTCATATTATTATCCAATGATGTGTTGCCATCCTATGATGTCTGAGTAGATTTTTGTTGTCCTATCGGTGGTTGATGAATTTCTATGATTGATTTAATTTGCTTGTGGTTATGTGACTGTCCTTTGGTGCCCATCATATGATTGCGCGCGTGGATCACACCATAGGGTTAGTTGTATGTTGATAGGACTATGTATTGGAGGGCAAGAGTGACAGAAGCTTCAACCTAGCATAGAAATTGATGCATACGGGATTGAAGGGGGACCAATATATCTTAATGCTACGGTTGGGTTTTACCTTAATGAACGTTAGTAGTTGCGGATGCTTGCTAATAGTTCCAATCATAAGTGCATAGAATTCCAAGTCAGGGATGACATGCTAGCATTGGCCTCTCCCACATAATACTTGCTATTGGTCTAGTAAAGTAGTCAATTGCTTAGGGGCAATTTCGCAACTCCTACCACCACTTTTCCGCACTCGCTATATTTATTTTATTGTTTCTTTATCTAAACATCCCCTACTTTTTATTTACGTACTCTTTATTATCTTGCAAACTTATCCAACAACACCTACAAAGTACTTCTAGTTTCATACTTGTTCTAGGTAAAGCGAACGTCAAGCTTGCGTAGAGTTGTATCAGTGGTCGATAGAACTTGAGGGAATATTTGTTCTACCTTTAGCTCCTCATTGGGTTCGACACTCTTACTTATCGAAAACTGTTGCGATCCCCTATACTTGTGGGTTATCAAGACCTTTTTCTGGCGCCGTTGCCGGGGAGCAATAGCGTGGGGTGAATATTCTCGTGGGTGCTTGTTTGCTTTATCACTAAGTAATTTTTATTTGCTGTTCTTAGTTGTTCTCTATCTTTAGTTATGGATATGAACACGAAATACCAAAAAAATTAGGTGTACTTGTTACTCATGGAGATGAGGAACCTCCTAAAACCCTCGATGCTCAATATGTGAAAAATATCATGTACCACTTTGATAATCCTGAGAAAACCTCATTCAATCTGGTAATGGGTGCAACGTTGGATCAACGTGAATACTTTAGGGATTATCGCTTGACACAAAAGGGAAACTATTATGGGATCAAATTTATATATTGAAGTGGTATGCTCGGCAAGTATGCTTGAGTTATGATATTACTTGTTGCTCTAGGATGAAGGCTCCACACCTTCCCTTTTCATGTGAATTTAATGATAATGAAACCTTGGCTTCTTATGCTAGAGGTATATATGATTACTATGATGTGGAACAAATAGAAGAATTTGTTGCTTTTAAGGGTGCTTATGAAATTGAATCTTTGTTTGAAAAGAATGAAGCTTATGATGATGATGTTTATAGGCCTGAAAATTTAGCTATCTTAAAATATTTCTATGATAATTATGAATATAATTCCTATATTAATGCGCTTATTGAGAAAGTCTCCGCTGTCCAAGAAGAGACTAATATTTTGCAGGAATCTATGGAAGAAGAAGTTGATGAAACTTTGAGCTCATTGGATGAAAAAGATGATGAGCAGAGCGAAGAACAAAAGGAGGAAGAGCGGATTGATCACCCGTTCCCACCTTCTAATGAGAGTAACTCTTCAACTCATACATTGTTTAATTCCCCTTTTTGCTTACCGAAGGATGATTGCTATGATGACTGTTATGATCCCTTGGATTCTTTTGAAATATCCCTTTTTGATGATGCTTGTGGCCAAGATGCCAATATGAATTATGCTTATGGAGATGAACTTGCTATAGTTCCTTATGTTAAATATGAAATTTTTGCTATTGCACCCACGCATGATAGTCCTATTATCTTTTTGAATTCTCCAAACTACACTATATCGGAGAAGTTTGCCCTTATTAAGGATTATATTGATGGGTTGCCCTTTACTACTACACATTATGATTTTTATAGATACCATATGCATGTGCTTGCTGCTCCTACTTGCAATTATTATGAGAGAGGAACTATATCTCCACCTCTCTATGTTTCCAATATGATAAAATTGCAAGAAACTGGTTATACTATGCATTGGCCTTTACTATGTGTGCATGAATTGTTCTTTTATGACATGCCGATGCATAGGAAGAGAGTTAGACTTTGTTGTTACATGATATATGTTACTTTGTGCTCACTACTAAATGATAAATCATTGTTAATTAAAATTGGCTTTGATATACCTTGGGATCCGGGTGGATTCACTACTTGAGCACTATATGCCTAGCTTAATGGCTTTAAAGAAAGCACTGCCAGGGAGACAACCCGAAAGTTTTAGAGAGTCATTTATTTCTGTTGAGTGCTTTCATATAGTTTAAAAACAACAAAAATAAATAGGGGAACCCAAAACTTTTTCTAAAAGAAAAGTGAAAGTGAGAGAGACGAGCATTGTGAAAGTGGGGGACATCCTTGAACTTTGTTCATGCCCATGGGAACTTTGTGAATCTTGATTACAGAAACTTTTCAACAAAAATAATTATCCCCTTGTACAATTCCACTGTATTATAAAAATAATGTGCCAAGGTTTGCCTTTAGGATGTTTACATTTGCTTGATGGTTTGTATGATGCAGGACAGAAACTTTGGCTGTAGTGCGCGATTTTACATTTTTAGCTGGAACGTCAAATGGTTCTGATTCTTTTTGCACTGTCTTCTATACAAATTGTTTATTTTTCCTAATTTTGGTAGAAGTTTTCAAGTATCAGAAGTATGGTGAATGCTCAGATTATTACAGACTGTTCTGTTTTAGACAGATTCTGTTTTTGATGCATAGTTTGCTTGTTTTGATGAAACTATCAATTTATATTAGTGGATTAAGCCACGAAAAAGTTATATTACAGTAGACACAATGCAAAAACAAAATATGAATTGGTTTGCAACAGTACTTAGAGTAGTGATTTGCTTTATTATACTAACGGATCTTACCGAGTTTTCTGTTGAAGTTTTGTGTGGATGAAGTGTTCGATGATTGAGAAGGTTTCAATGTGAGAAGAAGGAAGAGAGGCAAGAGCTCAAGCTTGGGGATGCCCGAGGCACCCCAAGTAAATATTCAAGGAGACTCAAGCATCTAAGCTTGGGGATGCTGGGAAGGCATCCCCTCTTTCTTCCACAAGTATCGGTATGTTTTCGGATTCGTTTCGTTCATGCGATATGTGCAATCTTGGAGCGTCTTTTGCATTTAGTTTTACATTTTTCTTTTATGCACCATGCTGGTATGAGATAGTCCTTGGTTGATTTATAGAATGCTCTATGCACTTCACTTATATCTTTTGAGTATGGCTTTATAGAATGCTTCATGTGCTTCACTTATATCATTTGAAGTTTGGATTGCCTCTTTCTCTTTACATAGACAACCGCCATTTGTAGAATGCTCTTTTACTTCACTTAGATTTGTTAGAGCACAGGCATATATTTTGTAGAAAGAATTAAACTCTCTTGCTTCACTTATATCTATTTAGAGAGATGACAGGAACTGGTCATTCGCATGGTTAGTCATAAAATCCTACATAAAACTTGTAGATCACTGAATATGATATGTTTGATTCCTTGCAATAGTTTTGCGATATAAAGATGGTGATATTAGAGTCATTCTAGTGGGTGGTTGTGAATTGTAGAAATACTTGCGTTGAGGTTTGTGATTCCCGTAGCATGCACGTATGGTGAACCGTTATGTAACGAAGTTGGAGCATGAGGTATTTATTGATTGTCTTCCTTATGAGTGGCGGTCGGGGACGAGCGATGGTCTTTTCCTACCAATCTATCCCCCTAGGAGCATGCGTGTAGCACTTTATTTCGATGACTAATAGATGTTTGCAATAAGTATGTGAGTTCTTTATGACTAATGTTGAGTCCATGGATTATACGCACTCTCACCCTTCCATCATTGCTAGCCTCTCTAGTACCGTGCAACTTTCGCCGGTACCATAAACCCACCATATACCTTCCTCAAAACAGCCACCATACCTACCTACCATGGCATTTCCATAGCCATTCCGAGATATATTGCCATGCAACTTCCATCATCATCATATACATGACTTGAGCATCATTGTCATATTGCTTTGCATGATCGTAAGATAGCTAGCATGATGTTTTCATGGCTTGCCCGTTTTTTGATGTCATTGCTATACGCTAGATCATTGCACATCCCGGTACACCACCGGAGGCATTCATATAGAGTCATATCCTTGTTCTAGATATCGAGTTTTAATATTGAGTTGTAAGTAAATAAAAGTGTGATGATCATCATTATTAGAACATTGTCCCATGTGAGGTTATCAAAATAAAAGCGGCCAAAGAAGCCCTCAAAAAAAAGAGAGGCCAAAGAAGCCTACAAAAAAAAGAGAGAAAAAAGAGAAGGGGCAATGTTACTATCCTTTTACCACACTTGTGCTTCAAAGTAGCACCATGTTATTCATATAGAGAGTCTCTTGAGTTATCACTTTCATATACTAGTGACAATTTTCATTATAGAACTTGGCTTGTATGTTCCAACGATGGGCTTCCTCAAATGCCCTAGGTCTTCATGAGCAAGCAAGTTGGATGCACACCCACTTAGTTTCAGTTTGAGCTTTCATATACTTATAGCTCTAGTGCATCCGTTGCATGTAAATCCCTACTCACTCACATTGATATCTATTGATGGGCATCTCCATAGCCCATTGATACGCCTAGTTGATGTGAGACTATCTTCTCCCTTTTTGTCTTCTCCACGACCACCATTCTATTCCACCTATAGTGCTATGTCCATGGCTCACGCTCATGTATTGCGTGAAAGTTGAAGAGGTTTGAGAACATCAAAAGTATGAAACAATTGCTTGGCTTGTCATTGGGGTTGCGCATGATGTGAGTATTTTGTGTGAAGAAGATGGAGCATAGCCAGACCATATGATTTGGTAGGGATAACTTTCTTTGGCCTTGTTATTTTGAAAATACATGATTGCTTTATTAGTGGGCTTGAAGTATTATTGTTTTTATGCCAAATGATAGACTCGTGTCTTAATATTCATGCCATGATTAGACATATGATCAAGATTATGCTTGGTAGCATTCCACATCAAAAATTATTTTTTTTATCATTTACCTACTTGAGGACGAGCAGGAATTAAGCTTGGGGATGCTGATACGTCTTCGTCGTATCTATAACTTTTGATTGTTCCATGCCAATATTCTACAACTTTCATATACTTTTGGCAACTTATTATACTATTTTTGGGACTAACATATTGATCCAGTGCCCAGTGCCAGTTCCTGTCTGTTGCATGTTTTTGGTTTCACATAATATCCATATAAAATGGAGTCCAAACGGGGTAAAAACGGACGGAGATACTTTTTGGAATATTTGGAAAATTCCGGAAGAGAAATCCACGCGAGACGGTGCCCGAGGTGGTCACGAGGCAGGGGGGTGCGCCCCTACCCTCGTGAGCCACCCGTAAGGTGGTTGACGCTCATCTTTTGCCGCAAGAAAGCTAATTTTTGGGAAAAAAATCACGGCAAAGGTTTCAGGCCAATCGGAGTTACGGATCTCCATATATATATATATATATATATACACACAAAACGGTGAAACAGAGCCAGGAGAGAACGCAGAAACAGAGAGAGACAGAGAGACAGATCCAATCTCGGAGGGGCTCTCGCCCCTCCCACGCCATGGAGGCCATGGACCAGAGGGGAAACCCTTCTCCCATCTAGGGAGGAGGTCAAGGAAGAAGGAGGGGGGCTCTCTCCCCCTCGCTTCCGGTGGCACCGGAGTGCCACCGAGGGCCATCATCATCACCGCGATGTACACCAACACCTCCGCCATCTTCACCAACATCTCCATCACCTTCCCCCCTCTATCTACAGCGGTCCACTCTCCCGCAACCCGCTGTACCCTCTACTTGAACATGGTGCTTTATGCTTCATATTATTATCCAATGATGTGTTGCCATCCTATGATGTCTGAGTAGATTTTCGCTGTCCTATCGGTGGTTGATGAATTGCTATGATTGATTTAATTTGCTTGTGGTTATGTTGTTGTCCTTTGGTGCCCATCATATGATTGCGCGCGTGGATCACACCATAGGGTTAGTTGTATGTTGATAGGACTATGTATTGGAGGGCAAGAGTGACAGAAGCTTCAACCTAGCATAGAAATTGATGCATACGGGATTGAAGGGGGACCAATATATCTTAATGCTATGGTTGGGTTTTACCTTAATGAACATTAGTAGTTGCGGATGCTTGCTAATAGTTCCAATCATAAGTGCATAGAATTCCAAGTCAGGGATGGCATGCTAGCAGTGGCCTCTCCCACATAATACTTGCTATCGGTCTAGTAAAGTAGTCAATTGCTTAGGGGCAATTTCGCAACTCCTACCACCACTTTTCCACACTCGCTATATTTACTTTATTGTTTCTTTATCTAAACAGCCCCTACTTTTTATTTACGTACTCTTTATTATGTTGCAAACTTATCCAACAACACCTACAAAGTACTTCTAGTTTCATACTTGTTCTAGGTAAAGCGAACGTCAAGCTTGCGTAGAGTTGTATCGGTGGTTGATAGAACTTGAGGGAATATTTGTTCTACCTTTAGCTCCTCGTTGGGTTCGACACTCTTAATTATCGAAAACTGTTGCGATCCCCTATACTTGTGGGTTATCATGATACCATGCCAATTTTCAACCTCTTCAGAGTTCATTTGAAGTGTTTTTCAATTTCAGGGTCATTTTGCTCAAAGAGTGAACTAATATAAAAAAGAATGAACTAGAAAACTTCAATGAAAATCTAATAGAAAAAATAATGAACTAAAAGAATGAACTAGAAAACTTTAATGAAACTCTAATAGCAAAAAGAATGAACTAGAAAACTTTAATGAAACTGTAATAGCAAAAGGAATCAACTAAAAAGCTTTTATAAAACCTCTAGTATTTTTGTCTCTAAAATTATATAAAATTTATGCAACTAAAATTATCAAAGTATTTTCTGTTCAAAATATTAATATCAAAAAGAATTTTCAAGAAGAAATTATTTGTTTGAAACTTTAATAGCAAACTAAAATAACAAAATCTGTTTTTGGTTAAAACATATATTTCAAATAACCTAAAAATTACCAAATTAAATATAATGATAAAACACAGTAATATTAAATAGCAGGAAAAAGAATCACTCAAAAATCTATTTTATAGTAAAGTTCTTGACAAACTAGTGATTCACACAATTTGCAAAAAAAATCAAATTTAAACTATTCAAATTGGAAAACTAATGGCACTAACAGAAAGTTTATAATTTTCATTACCTAAAAGCAAAAAGAATCACTGAAAAACAATAAGTATTTTGCTATAAATAGAAACAAAATAAAATAAATAAAGCAAAAAATAAAACAAAAAAACTAGAAAACATAAAAAATGCCACCTACTGGGCCACCACGGCCTGAATGTGACTAGAAACCCAACAATGGGCCAGGATTCAGGCCCGCAGAAGGCCCAGTAGGCCCACATGCAGCATAGTGTGTGATTAGGCCAAGTAAGCCTGCATTTGAGAGGAGCTTGAGAGGGCAGCCGCAGTGAGGCTTATAAACCACTCCGAGCTCCTCTCAACTAGCGAGGTGGGACTAAACTTTTGGACGATTGCAGAACAAGGCCTTTGGTCGGGTTGGTAGAAGCAACCGGGACGAAAGGGGTGCATCGGTACAGGTTTGTGGTACCAACCGGGACCAATGCCCCGTTTAGTCCTGGTTGGTGCCACCAACCGGGACCAAAGGTCCTTGTTTCCCGCCCTTTGGGCTGCTGAAAAGAGACCATTGGTCCCGGTTGGTGGCACGAACCGGGACCAAAGGGGGCATTGGTCCAGGTTGGTGCCACGAACCGGGACCAATGCTTCGTCTATATAAGCAAACACTTAAGAAATTTTCATTCAGTTTGATCGATCTCTGCATCCTCTCCTCCGATGACGTCGCCAGGCTGCTCCTCGTCCTCATCACCGCCTGATACGTCTCCAACGTATCTATAATTTTTGATTGTTCCATGCTATTCTATTATCTGTTTTGGATGTTAATGGGCTTTATTTTACACTTTTAGATTATTTTTGGGACTACTCTATTAACCCAAGGCCCAGTGCAAATTGCTGTTTTTTTGCCTATTTTAGTGTTTCGCAGAAAACAAATATCAAACGGAGTCCAAATGAAATGAAACATTCGGGAGCGTGATTTTTGGAACAAACATGATCCAGAGGACTTGGAGTGGACGTCAAGAAACGAACGAGGTGTCCACGAGGCAGGGGGCACGCCTACACCCCTGGGCTTGCCCTCCCCCCTCGTAGGCCCCTCATGGCTCAACCTACCTACTTCTTCCTCCTCTATATGTTCACTTACCCCGAAAACATCCAGGGGCACCACGAAACCCTATTTCCACCACCGCAACCATCTGTACCCAAGAGATCCCATCTTGGGGCCTTTTTCGGAGCTCTGCCAGAGGGGGCATCGATCACGGAGGGCCTCTACATCAACTCCATGGCCCCTCTGATGATGTGTGAGTAGTTTACTTCAGACCTTCGGGTCCATAGTTATTAGCTAGATGGCTTCTTCTCTCTCTTTGAATCTCAATACAAAGTTCTCCTCGATCTTCTTGGAGATCTATTCGATGTAACTCTTTCTGCGGTGTGCTTGTCGAGATCTAATGAATTGTGGGTTTATAATCAAGTCTATCTATGAACAATATTTGATTCTTCTCTGAAATCTTTTATGTATGATTGGTTATCTTGGCAAGTCTCTTTGAATTATCAGTTTGGTTTGGCCTACTAGATTGATCTTTCTTGCAATGGGAGAAGTGCTTAGCTTTGGGTTCAATCTTGCGGTGCTCGATCCCAGTGACAGAAAGGGAAACGACACATATTGTATTGTTGCCATCGAGGATAAAAAGATGGGGTTTATATCATATTGATTGAGTTTATCCCTCAACATCATGTCATCTTACCTAATGCGTTACTCTGTTCTTATGAACTTAATACTCTAGATGCATGCTGGATAGCGGTCGATGTGTGGAGTAATAGTTGTAGATGCAGGCAGGAGTCGGTCTACTTGTCATGGACGTGATGCCTATATACATGATCATGCCTAGATATCCTCATAATTATTCGCTTTTCTATCAATTGCTCGACAGTAATTTGTTCACCCACCGTAATACTTATGCTATCTTGAGAGAAGCCACTAGTGAAACCTATGGCCCCTGGGTCTATTTTCCATCATATAAGTTTCCAATCTATTTTACTTTGCAATCTTTACTATCAATCTATATCATAAAAATACCAAAAATATTTATCTTATTATTATTATCTCTATCAGATCTCACTCTCGTAAGTGACCGTGAAGGAATTGACAACCCCTTTATCGCGTTGGTTGCGAGGTTCTTACTTCTTTGTGTAGGTACGAGGGACTTGCGTGTGGCCTCCTACTGGATTGATACCTTGGTTCTCAAAAACTGAGGGAAATACTTATGCTACTTTGCTGCATCACCCTTTCCTCTTCAAGGGAAAACCAACGCAGTGCTCAAGAGGTAGCAGGAAGGATTTCTAGTGCCGTTGCCGGGGAGTCTACGCACAAGTCAAGACATACCAAGTACCCATCACAAACTCTTATCCCTCGCATTACATTATTTGTCATTTGCATCTCGTTTTCCTCTCCCCACTTCACCCTTGCCGTTTTATTCGCCCTCCTTTTCCGTTCCTCTTCTCTTTTCTAGTTCGTCTCTTTTTGCCTGTTTCTTGTTTGCTTGTGTGTTGGATTTCTTGCTCGTCACGATGGCTCAAGATAATACTAAATTGTGTGACTTTTCCAATACCAACAATAATGATTTTATTAGCACTCCGATTGCTCCTCTTACCGATGCTGAATCTTGTGAAATTAATGCTGCCCTGCTGAATCTTGTCATGAAAGATCCATTTTCCGGTCTTCCTAGTGAAGATGCCGCTACCCATTTAAACAACTTTGTTGATTTGTGTGATATGCAAAAGAAGAAATATGTGGATAATGATATTGTTAAACTGAAGTTTTTCCCGTTTTCTCTTAGAGATCATGCTAAAACTTGGTTTTCGTATTTGCCTAAAAATAGTATCGATTCATGGAATAAGTGCAAAGATGCTTTTATCTCTAAGTATTTTCCTCCCGCTAAGATCATCACTCTTAGAAATGATGTTATGAATTTTAAGCAACTTGATCATGAACATGTTGCACAAGCTTGGGAGAGGATGACATTAATGATATGTAATTTCCCTACACATGGTTTGAATCTTTGGATGATCATACAAATTTTTTATGCCGGATTGAACTTTGCTTCTAGAAATCTTTTAGATTCGGCCGTGGGAGGCACTTTTATGGAAATCACTTTAGGAGAAGCTACTAAACTCCTAGATAATATTATTGTTAATTATTCTCAATGGCACACCGAAAGATCTACTAGTAAAAAGGTTCATGCAATAGAAGAGATTAATATTTTAAGTGGAAAGATGGATGAACTTATGAAATTGTTTGCTAATAAGAGTGTTTCTTCTGATCCTAATGATATGTCTTTGTCTACTTTGATTGAAAATAATAATGAATCTATGGATGTGAATTTTGTTGGTAGGAACAATTTTGGTAACAACGCGCATAGAGGAAACTTTAATCCTAGGCCATTTCCTAGTAATTCCTCTAATAATTATGGTAATTCCAACAACAACTCTTATGGAAATTTTAATAAGATGCCCTCTGATTTTGAGACTAGTGTTAAAGAATTCATGATTTCGCAAAAGAATTTCAATGCTTTGCTTGGAGAAAAATTGCCTAAGATTGATGAGTTGGCTTGGAACGTGGATAGAATTTCTCTTGATGTTGATTCTTTGAAACTTAGATATATTCCACATAAGCATGATATCAATGAGTCTCTCAAATCTATGAGAATTTCCATTGATGAGTGCAAAGAAAGAACCTCTAGGATGCGTGCTAAAAAAGATTGCTTTGTAAAAGCATGTTCTTCTAGTTTTCATGATAACAATGATGAAGATCTAAAAGTGATTGATATGTCTCCTATTAAATATTTGTTTGCCAATATGAATCTTGATAATTATGGGACTGGAGATGAGTCAACTTTAGTTAGAAGGCGTCCCAATGATTCGGAGTTTTTAGGTCTTGATGCAAAAATTGATAAAAGTGGGATGGAAGAGGTTAAAACTTTACATAGCAATGAACCCACTATCTTGGATTTCAAGGAATTTAATTATGATAGTTGCTCTTTGATAGATTTTATTTCCTTGTTGCAATCCGTGCTAAATTCTCTGCATGCTTATAGTCAAAATTAAGCGTTTACTAAACATATCGTTGATGCTTTAATGCAATCTTATGAAGAAAAGCTTGAATTGGAAGTTTCTATCCCTAGAAAACTTCATGATGAGTTGGAACCTACTATTAAAATTAAGATTAAAGATCATGAATGCTTTGCTTTATGTGATTTGGGTGCTAGTGTTTCCACGATTCCTAAAACTTTGTGTGATTTGCTAGGTTTCCGTGAATTTGACGATTGTTCTTTAAACTTGCATCTTGAGGATTCCACCATTAAGAAACCTATGGGAAGAATTAATGATGTTATTATTGTTGCAAATAGGAATTATGTTCCCATAGATTTCATTGTCCTTGATATAGATTGCAATCCTACATGTCCTATTATTCTTGGTAGACCTTTCCTTAGAACGATTGGTGCAATTATTGATATGAAGGAAGGGAATATTAGATTCCAATTTCCATTAAGGAAGGGCATGGAACACTTTCCTAGAAAGAAAATTAAATTACCTTATGAATATATTATGAGAACCACTAATGGATTGCATACCAAAGATGATAATACCTAGATCTATCCTTGCTTTTATGCCTAGCTAGGGGCGTTAAATGATAGCGCTTGTTGGGAGGCAACCCAATTTTATTTTTGTTTCTTGCTTTTTGATTCTGTTTAGTAATAAATAATTCATCTAGCCTCTATTTATATGTGGTTTTATGCTTTTAAGTAGTGTTTGTGCCAAGTAGAACCTTTGGGAAGACTTGGGGAAGTCTTTGCGATCTTGCTGTAAAAAACAGAAACTTTAGCGCTCACGAGATTTGCTGCCATTTTTTACTGGAGAGTGCTATTTAGTTAATTATTTTTGAAGATGATTAATAGATAAATTCCTCACGTCCAGCAATTTATTTTAGAATTTTTGGGGTTCCAAAGTATTCGAAATGTACAGATTACTACAGACTATTATGTTTTTGACAGATTCTGTTTTTCGTATGTTGTTTGCTTATTTTGATGAATCTATGGCTAGTAATAGAGTTTATGAACCATACAAAAGTTGGAATAAAGTAGGTTTAACACCAATATAAATAAAGAATGAGTTCATTACAGTACCTTGAAGTGGTGGTTTGTTTTACTAACGGAGCTCACGAGATTTTCTTTTAAGTTTTGTGTTGTGAAGTTTTCAAGTTTTGGGTAAAGATTTGATGGATTATGGAGCAAGAAGTGGCAAGAGCCTAAGGTTGGGTATGCCCAAGGCACCCCAAGATAAAATCCAAGGACAACCAAAATCCTAAGCTTGGGGATGCCCCAGAAGGCATCCCCTCTTTCGTCTTCGTCCATCGGTAACTTTACTTGGAGTTATATTTTTATTCGCCACATGATATGTGTTTTGCTTGGAGCGTCTTGTATGATTTGAGTCTTTGCTTTTTAGTTTACCACAATCATCCTTGATGTACACACCTTTTGGGAGAGACACACATGAATTGGAATTTATTAGAATACTCTATGTGCTTCACTTATATCTTTTGAGTTGGATAATTTTTGCTCTAGTGCTTCGCTTATATCTTTTAGAGCACGGCGGTGGTTCTATTTTACAGAAATAATTGATCTCTCATGCTTCACTTATATCATTTTGAGAGTCCTTTAGAACAACATGGTAATTTACTTTGGTTATAAATTTTAAATGCTAAGAGAAGTTGGATGCTTGGTAGTTGTTTTGAGATATAAAGGTGGTAATATTAGAGGTGTGCTCGTTGAGTAATTGTGAAATTGATGAATACTTTCGTTGAAGTTGGCAAGTCCCATGGCATGCACGTATGGTAAACATTGTGTGCCAAATTTGAAACATGGGGTGTTCTTTGATTGCTTTCCTTATGAGTGGCGGTCAGGGACGAGCGATGGTCTTTTCCTACCAATCTAAACCCCTAGGAGCATGCACGTAGTGCTTGGTTTTGATGACTTGTAGATTTTTGCAATAAGTATGTGAGTTTTTTATGACTAATGTTGAGTCCATGGATTATACGCACTCTCACCCTTCCATCATTGCTAGCCTGTTCGGTGCCGTGCATTTCCCTTTCTCACCTTGAGAGTTGGTGCAAACTTCGTCGGTGCATCCAAACCCTGTGATATGATACGCTCTACCGCACATAAGCCTCCTTATATATTCCTCAAAACAGACACCATACCTACCTATTATGGCATTTCCATAGCCATTCCGAGATATATTTCCATGCAGCTTTCCACCGTTCCATTTATTATGACACGCATCATTGTCATATAGCTTTGCATGATCATGTAGTTGACATCGTATTTGTGGCAAAGCCACCCTGCTTAATTTTTCATACATGTCACTCTTGATTCATCGCAATCCCGGTACATCACCGAAGGCATTCACATAGATTCATATTTTGTTCTAAGTACCGAGTTGTAATTATTGTGTTGTAAGTAAATAAAAGTGTGATGATCACCATTAGAGCATTGTCCCATGTGAGGAAAGGATGATGGAGACTATGATTCCCCCACATGTCGGGATTGGACTCCGGATGAAAAAAAAGAGGCCATAAAAATGGGAAAAGAAGGTCTAAACAAAAAAAGAGAAAAAGAGAGAAGGGACAATGTTATTGTCATTTTCCACACTTTTGCTTCGAAGTAGCACCATGATCTTCATGATAGAGAGTCTCTTATTTTGTCACTTTCATATACTAGTGGGAATTTTTCATTATAGAACTTGGCTTGTATATTCCAATGATGGGCTTCCTCAAATGCCCTAGGTCTTCGTGAGCAAGCAAGTTGGATGCACACCCACTTAGTTTCTTTGATGAGCTTTCATGTATTCATAGCTCTAGTGCATCCGTTGCATGGCAATCCCTACTCCTTGCATTGACATCAATCGACGGGCATCTCCATAGCCCATTGATTAGCCGCGTCAATGTGAGACTTTCTCCCTTTTTGTATTCTCACACAACCTCAATCATCATATTCTATTCCACCCATAGTGTTATGTCCATGGCTCGCACTCATATATTGTGTAAAAGTTGAAAGAGTTTGAAAAGGCTAAGTATGACACAATTGATTGGCTTGTCATCGGGGTTGTGCATGATGAGAGCATTTTGTGTGACGAAAATGAAGCATGGACAAACTATATTATTTTGTAGGGATAAGTTTTGTTTGGCTATGTTATTTTGATAAGACATAATTGCTTGATTAGCATACTTGGAGTATTACTATTTTTATGTCTACAATAAACTTTTATCTTGAATCTTTTGGATCTGAATATTCATGCCACAATAGAGAAAAATACATTGAAGAACATGTTAGAAAGCATTCCACATCAAAAATTCTGTTTTTATCATTTACCTACTCGAGGACGAGCAGGAATTAAGCTTGGGGATGCTTGATACGTATCCAATGTATCTATAATTTTTTATTGTTCCATGCTATTATATTATCTGTTTTGGATGTTAATGGGCTTTATTTTACACTTTTATATTATTTTTGGGACTAACCTATTAACCCAAGGCCCAGTGCAAATTGCCGTTTTTTTGCCTATTTCAGTGTTTCACAGAAAAGGAATATCAAACGGAGTCCAAGCGGAATGAAACCTTCGGGAGCGTGATTTTTGGAACAAACGTGATCCAAAGGACTTGGAGTGGACGTCAAGAAACGAACGAGGTGTCCACGAGGCAGGGGGCGCGCCTACCCCCTGGGCGCGCCCTCCCCCCTCATTGGCCCCTCGTGGCTCAACCGACCTACTTCCTCCTATATATGTTCACATACCCCGAAAACATCCAGGGGCACCACAAAACCCTATTTCCACCGCCGCAACCTTCTGTACCCAAGAGATCCCATCTTGGGGCCTTTTTTGGAGCTCCGCCGGAGGGGGCATCAATCACGGTGGGCCTCTACATCAACTCCATGGCCCCTCCGATGATGTGTGAGTAGTTTACTTCAGACCTTCGGGTCCATAGTTATTAGCTAGATGGCTTCTTATCTCTCTTTGAATCTCAATACAAAGTTCTCCTTGATCTTCTTCGAGATCTATTCGATGTAACTCTTTTTGCGGTGTGTTTGTCGAGATCCGATGAATTGTGGGTTTATGATCAAGTCTATCTATGAACAATATTTGATTCTTCTCTGAAATATTTTATGCATGATTGGTTATCTTTGCAAGTCTCTTCGAATTATCAGTTTGGTTTGGTCTACTAGATTGATCTTTCTTGCAATGGGAGAAATGCTTAGCTTTTGGTTCAATCTTGCGGTGCTCGATCCCAGTGACAGAAAGGGAAACGACACGTATTGTATTGTTGCCATCGAGGATAAAAAGATGGCGTTTATATCATATTGCTTGAGTTTATCCCTCTACATCATGTCATCTTACCTAATGCGTTACTATGTTCTTATGAACTTAATACTCCAGATGCATGCTGGATAGTGCTACCTCTTGAGCACTTGCGTTGGTTTTCCCTTGAAGAGGAAAGGGTGGTGCATCAAAGTAGCGTAAGTATTTCCCTCGGTTTTTGAGAACCAAGGCATCAATCCAGTAGGAGGCTACACGCTAGTCCCACGCACCTACACAAAACAAATAAATCCTCACAACCAACAAGATAAGGGGTTGTCAATCCCTACACGGTCACTTACGAGAGTGAGATATGATAGATATGATAAGATAATATTTTTGGTATTTTTATGATAAAGATGCAAAGTAAAATAAAAGACAAAGAAAATAACTAAGTATTGGAAGATTAATATGATGAAGATAGACCGGGGGCCATAGGTTTCACTAGTGGCTTCTCTCAAGAGCATAAGTATTTTACGGTGGGTGAACTAATTACTGTTGAGCAATTGACAGAATTGAGCATAGTTATGAGAATATCTAGGTATGATCATGTATATAGGCATCATGTCCGAGACAAGTAGACCGACTCCTGCCTGCATCTACTACTATTACTCCACACATCGACCGCTATCCAGCATGCATCTAGAGTATTAAGTTCATAAGAACAGAGTAACGCCTTAAGCAAGATGAAATGATGTAGAGGGATAAATTCATGCAATATGATAAAAAAAACATCTCGTTATCCTCGATGGCAACAATACAATACATGCTTTGCTGCCTCTACTATCACTGGGAAAGGACACCGCAAGATTAAACCCAAAGCTAAGCACTTCACCCTTTGTAAGAAAGATCAATCCAGTAGGCCAAACCAAACTGATAATTTGAAGAGACTTGCAAAGATAACCAATCATACATAAAAGAATTCAGAGAAGATTCAAATATTGTTCATAGATAAACTTGATCATAAACCCACAATTCATCGGTCTTAACAAACACGCCGCAAAAGAAGATTACATCGAATAGATCTCCACAAGAGAGGGGAGAACTTTGTATTGAGATCCAAAAAGAGAGAAGAAGCCATCTAGCTAATAACTATGGACCCAAAGGTCTGAAGTAAACTACTCACACTTCATCGGAAGGGCTATGGTGTTGATGTAGAAGCCCTCCGTGATCGATGCCCCCTCCGGTGGAGCCCGGGAACAGGCCCCAAGATGGGATCTCGTGGATACAGAAAGTTACGGCGGTGGAATTAGGGTTTTGGCTCCGTATCTGATCGTTTGGGGGTACGTAGGTATATATAGGAGGAAGGAGTACGTCGGTGGAGCAACAGGGGGCCCACGAG